>NC_089792.1:35637592-35687592 GCF_040412425.1 Macrobrachium rosenbergii | reverse complement strand
GGATGAAGTCACACAGACAAGGAGATCCTTCACCTCCTGTCGAAGCCAACAGGTAAGCAATACCTGATGCCCATCCAGACCGACTGCCTGCTGCTCTGCTGCCGAGATACTGACTCGTTGCTGCTACGAACCTGACTGCCACTGTCAGAGACAACGCGACAGACGTCAACTTTCCTACAAAGAAAAAACTTACAGGTAAGGAGGCAACAATCCACCTAGGGAACAATAATTGGCAAATGGTTGTCCCATCAAAACAAGCACTAAACCTCACAATATATATATATATATATATATATATATATATATATATATATATATATATATAATGTATATACAGTACACACACATTATATATATATATAATGTATATATATAATTATATACATATATATACATATGTATATATATATATATATACATATATAACACATATATACTGTATATGTATGTACAGTAAACCCCCGTATTCGCGGAAATTCGCCCATTCACGGTATTTTTCACTGAGAAATATTCACTAATTACTGTATTTTCAAATAATTTTCATGAATAAATGCACTTTTTGTGATAAAACTATTAAAATACTCAGGTATAAGCATTTTTACAGGGGTTTTCTGTGTTTAAACTATCAAAATGGGCAGTTCTAAGTGTTTTTAGAGGGGTTTTAAGTATTCACGGATTTTAGCTATTTGCGGGGGAGTGTGGGACGCATCCCCCGCAAATACGGGGGTTCACTGTATATATATTTGTAATTGTAGTAGCCACAATGCCCTCTAAACTTCTCAAATTCTTTGCACTTTTTTGGATATGCTTGTCACTACATAGCCGTAAGATCCAAGTGCAAGAAATTGAAGTGGCTGTGATGTCCGATCCCAGGTAATGAACCCGTGTCACCATAATCACAAGGTCACGTTGCCGACCTTGTCATGTTTACTCTCCATATGTCATATTTCTTTATACTACTCGTGGCTTTACATGTCATTTGTCCTGGCTTACATTCGGAGGCTACCATTCATTTTAGGACAATTAACTCATACTAGCGTATACATAACGACTCAATCCTGGGCATAGGCCAAACAAATGTAACACACCGGCCTAGGTCAATAAATCCCGGATTATTCTTAGCTTGGACTGGTACTTGACGTCGTAGACGGACGAATCTTCATTTTGTAGGTAGGGTTGAGGGAAACGCCGACTCCCGCGGTTTGTTTAATGCTTCTTAGTAGGTTACATGGTGTAAACAACTTATTCCTAATGTTCCTTCCATAATTGTTAGAACTTCTTTTTACATAGGTACTTATACTGGTTCTTGCACAGATACCTTATACTGGTTCATGTAATACGAATGCCCTAGACTGGTTCATGTATTACGAATGCCCTAGACTGGTTCCCTGTAATACAAAAAGTTCATTTAGGACAGCCATCTTGTGCCAAACAGCATGCAGTCCTTAGCCTAGGCTATGCTGTGCTCATGCCTAACTTAACTGTTACATTACACAGTTAGCCTGGCTTTTCATGCATAAGAGGTATAATTGAAGTCAAGAGTTGATATATATTCATAAAATCATGGAAGAATATCACACATCTTAGCCTATGGTTGGTGGCACTGCAACCACATGCAAGCTCATCATGTTGCAACTTACGTAACATTACCATAACAACTCTCGGTAATTTGCTGTTACATTAAGGCAAAGATACACAAGAACACTATTAAGTGTTATGGCAACATGTACAACATAAACTAAGATATGTGCATACCTTTTACAAGGGAGAAATGTGGCATTTCAAATGAAAATAAGGGGAACTACATCCCTTTCCCCTCTGAAGTCGCCACACACGTCTTGAACAGTGCGAGTTGAGCTTACACAACTACGCACTTGGTTGAACTTACGCACTTACGTACGCACACTCGATCATAGACAATCTCAATTTCGAGTGGTTAAGTCAACTTATTGATAAGATGAAAACCAATTCGTTTTACCAGTCCACCAATTATGAAGGGTATTGTCATTAATTCAAAAGAAGGATTTCCATCATTACAACCTGACCACAAGAAAGATAAAAGTCTATTGCCTCTCATACATATATACAGTATACCTGTCGTTTTCGGATATATTTATTACAGCTGGAATAGACCCATCCTCACCATCGTACCCGAGTAGGCAATCGTTTTTACTACTTTTTAGGCTGAAATATATATGTAGAATCTACTGGTCACTTTTACCAGATACCTATGTAATTGTAATAGCCACAATGTCCTCTTAACTTCTCAAATTCTTTGCTCCTTTTTGGATATGCTTGTCACTACAAAGCCGTAAGATCCAAGTGCAAGAAATTGAAGTGGCTGTGATGTCTGGTCGCGGGAAATGAACCCGTGTCACCATAACCACAAGGAGATCATGTTGCTGACCTGACCACAAGAAGGATAAAAGTCTGTTATCTCTCATACATACATATACCTGTCCTTTTCAGATATATTTATTAGAGCTGGAATAGACCCACCCTCACCATCGTAGCCAAGTGGGCAATTGTTTTTATCCTTCTCGTGGTCGGGTCGACAACGTGACATCCTTGTGATTATGGTGACATGGGTTCGTTTACCACGACTGGACATCACAGCCACTTCAATTTCTTGCACTTGGATCTAAGGCTACCTGATAAACCAAATGGCATCCAAGTGAACTCATAATGCCCCTTTGGCAAAGAAAATGCCATATACTTGTGACTCTCCTCGCTAAGTGGTACTTACAAGTACCTTTGCATCAGATCAACTGAAGTCAAGTATACCTTAGTTTAACCAGACCACTGAGCTGATTAACAGCTCTCCTAGGGCTGGCCTGAAGGATTAGACTTATTTTACGTGGCTAAGAATCAATTGGTTACTTAGCAACGGGACCTACAGCTTATTGTGGAATCCGAACCACATTATAGGGAGAAATGAATTTCTATCACCAGAAATAAATTCCTCTTATTTTTCATTGGCCGGTCGGAGATTCGAACTCGCGGCCAGCATAGTGCAAGCTGAGAACGGAACCCACTCGCCCAACGAAGAACTAGATCAAAGGATAAATATTCTTGGCCCCAATCTCAACAAATAAATCTGGCACACACACACCACAGGGCAACAATCAGGAATGGTTTTCTCATTCAACCTTCCCAAAGTCCACACAAACCCGGACTGAACCATCCTTCTTAGGCACTGCTAACAATGGAAAATTAAAAGACGAGGAACTGGGCCCAACGCCTTCCTCCTCTCACTTATTAACCTCTTGCTCTGCCGGTTCTCTAATCTTAAAAGGAATCCTATATGAGGGGACAAAAATAGGCTTGGTCTTATCCTCTAAATGAACCTTGTGTTGCAATAGGTGTGAATTGACTGGTAGTTACTCTTCCTGTCTTACGGTTCATGGGTTGATGTAGTTGCCAGGTGTCCATTTCAAATTTAAGTTGATGCTTAATTTTTTCATGCATATTCTGTATTTGTGATTGTATGAAAAACGTTACTTAGTTCTTCGATCACATTTACAACGTGCTGAGGTAGACTCGGGAAGGCCTGTATATATGGTTAACTAACAACGTTTTGTCATCTGCCTCTTGCTGCTCACCAATCTGGCTGCCTATAATTAATTCCAAACCTCATTTAAACTGATATAGGTTTTCAATGTTGATTTTATAGAGGTAATAAACAATTATATTGATAATTGTCATAAATTAAGTTGGGTCAAATGATGGCCACGTGCATTTTGAATTATACTGCTTAATGACTAAATGAAATAATTCTAATACAGTCAAACACATCTGTTTAATTTTTTTGGATATACTAAACTGATTATAGGGTTTGCAGTGGGAGGAGTTTAATGAGGTAAAGATAAGGTGGTGGTCTTCCACTCAGGATACTGGTGACTCCCATACCGTTGCTGAAAAAGAGGTGGACTAAAAATGGTCTGAAGGTCTGTTGTAAGAGTTCCAGTAATACTTTCATGATTTATTTAACAAAACTGAATCCTTATATCCCCTTTATAACATTCCCTGACATTATTAATCAACTAATAATAATCATCTATAACTATAATTATTTACATTATTATTGCCGCCTAATATTTAATAATGAATTTTCTAATTTTATTTTCTCAAGGCTCTGATATTCCAAAAGGTGGACTAAAAACGAAAACTTCATTTGCTTTGTGCGTGTTTAAACGTCTGTCATGGGGTAAGGTTTGGTTTTGAGTTACAAAAAACCAACAAAAAATCCCCTTGACCCAGTCACAAAAATTTCAATAGCACACTGAAAAAAAATTCCCACTCCTCACAAACTTGTATATAGAATTCTTTGAAAACGATATTTACCTAATATCATTTATACTCCTTTAAAGAGATATAGATATGTTTTGCCTGCTAGTATTGATGTAAATAATTTACTCTCTAGTTTGAATAACCAGGTACCATCCATTAAGTTTACTTTAGAATTAGAAAAAGACAATTGCCTCCCTTTCTTAGATGTTTTAATACATAGAGAACCATTTCAATGGAAATTCAGTATTTATAGGAAACTAACTAACAACTTATGTCCATTTTTATTCAGGCCACCACCTTAATATCAAAATATCCAGTTTTTCTTCGTCCTTACGAGCATTGTCCATTGTCAGTCCCCAGTATTTGGATCAAGAAATTGAATACATAAGAAAAATAGACAGGTTTACGTTACCCTTCACATATATTACATATTTGCTATAATAAAGCCCACAAAAAGTTTTATAGTGAAAGCAACATAGAGAAAGAAACCCCTAAGAACATTCTTAGCTTGCCTGATTTTAGTGGTTTTGAAACCATAAAATCATTGTTAAAATCTTTTAGTGTCAACCTGGTTTTCCTTAATAACACACTAAAAGGAATGTTAATAAAAATAGCCCTAAGGAAAGTAACAACATATAATATATAAAATTCCATGCTTGGACTGCCACTCTTTTTATATTGGCCAATCCAGTAAGGATTGAGATGTGCAAATTAAACAGCATAGGTATTGTGTCAAAACTGGCCAAACATCCAGTGCAATATTCATTCATTCAAGTGAAAACTCTCACAGGATAAATTGGACTGAAAGTTCAGTGATTGCCAGATCAAAAGATTTCTCTTCAAGAAACCTTTTAGAATCTGCTATTATACAGCTTACTTCCAGTTGTAATTTTAACCTTAGCTCTGGCATGTATTATTTGGACCCCTGTATTAGTATAATGTTCCAGAATGACCTTAAAGATAAAATCACTCACTTTACTAATAGTGAACCCTCAATTCATGGGGGAGTCGTCCACACCCCCCATAATGGGTCAAATCTGCGAATGCCTAAAACCCCTATAAAAACACTTAGAACTGCCCATTTTTATAGCTTAAACACAGAAAAACCCTGTAAAAATGCTTATACCTGAATATTTTAATAGTTTTACCACAAAAAGTGCATTTATTCATGAAAATTATATGAAAATACAGTAATCAGTGAAAATTTCTCAGTGAATACATGAATCGGTTAGAATTTTCCGCAAATGATGGCTAGATATGTTCCACAGAGAAACCCTGAATATTGAGTCCGCGAACGTTGACAACGAGAATACGGGGGGTTCACTGTAGTTACCTTATATATATTTTCTATGTATTTGTGTTTAATATTTTTTGTGTGAAAATGTTCACTTTGCAAAAATTGTAATTGTTTACCGTAAGGAGACTTATTGAGTTGTACTTTTATAACATATGAAATCAGCTTATTCTTTCCACAGTAATTTTTTGGTGGTCAGTATCTTTACCTGTATAATCTTTTAATTGATTTGTCCCTGCTTCTGAGCGGTTGGACCTAATCTTTTGTAAAACCTCTGTTTTGGTAGATCTACTAATTCTTCAACAGTGTTGGATTCCAGGTACATATTTTCCTTTATAATCCCCGTGTCATTTATATGAGCTCTCTTTGTAAGCCTATTTTTATATTTCTATCAGTCTGCTAAGTAAAGGACAGTAAGTCGAAAGGCCTAGCACCACTCCGTCGTTTCTTTTTCCTTTGTGGCATTGCTTTTATTTATATATTCATCACATTCCATATTTTCGTGATTCAGTTATACATATTTTTACAGATTGGGTCCGTTGGAGGGATGAAAGGGTTTTTATTTAGTTACTGCCTTAAGGGGCCAACAAAGAATACCAACCTGTAACAAAATGAAGGGAAAAAATGGGTAACTTACCTTTACATTACCATTAGTTAATCAGGGATTGGAAGGTCGCCATGTGGAATGAATATCTAGTTACGTTAAAGTGAACTTATTTACAGAAAAAAACAACCGAGGAGGTAATCTGAAAGGCTGATGACACAACAAGTAAACTCAAATAATGAAAAATTGCAAATTGGCAATGCAAAATAAATCTCTGCATATGAAGGATCAGGCTCTCTTGTGTGCAACGAAAAGGGGGAATAGGTTATTGCTCCCTGGACTGCGTACCAGGGAAGTCTTGCGTTTATTGAAATGGCAGTACTTTTGAGATGATTTGAGTTCACAAGGCTGGCTGACTGAGCAAGATAGTAGCGAGGACCCTGTAAGAGAATCCCAGATTAGCATTCCACACAAAGGAATTTCTCTTACACTAAGCTAAACAATGCACAATGGATGAATTGATTAATTAAATTTAATTAGCCCGTGGTAACACTATGGAGGAAGTAATCTACTGCTGATCACTGAATTGAGCTAGAGCCAGTTTAGGACAAGGCATGGGGCGAGTTGTGGGCTGCTTTTTTTAGATTTGGCTTAACAAAAAAGGGCTTTGTTAGGAGAATGAAAAGTGAAAATTCGGATAATAAAAAGAGAGAAATTCACGGAGAGGAAAAGGACTGGCTAGAGGACTAATTGCTTCTGATGTACCTTTTTAGGCGTGTGGATGTTTGCGCTTAACATACAAGGATGGGTCGTCCGACGCCCTTAGTCCCTCCAGAAGAAAAAAAAGGAGTGGAGAGCAGTGCGACCTTTCGTGTTGCCATCTGGGTACCGAGTCACTGTGGTTTTTGAGGCAAGATGCGTATCTGGCGGCGCTGGCGTAGGTCAGTCATCCTGCAATTTGGTCATACAGCCAGCAAAAGTGTGGAGAAAAATAGGTCTTATGGTTTAGTACTAAAAGGTTAAGTTCCTAGTCTACCTCACGGCCTGGCTTCCTCTCTATACCCCAATGGACGGGCATCAACTACTGAACACGTGATTTGGGGGTCAAAGGGGGTGCTATTGTCCTACCTGAGTACAAAATAGGCCGCTCCCTTCATTTCCGCCAGTAAATTGAGCCTACCAGTTAACTGAGAAGTGTTTTTGTTCAGATATTCGAATTATTATTTGGCTGGTTAAGAGGGAGGAATGAAAATATGCGAAAGGTCCACCCTTTGAAAAGGCATTCACACCCTTTCGGGGATGAAGGTCTGGGCTAAGTAAGCTATTCGTCCCGACTAGTCAGCTGGCGTCCCTACATGAATTGTGCGTTTGCACTGCAATAGCTAAATGGACCTACCTAACTGCTAAGATGGGTACTTGTGTTGCCAACTTACTTACTACAGCAGAGCCTAACCTACACAACGGTATATACAACTTCTACTGGTTGTCTCTGACGATAGGGGAACTCTACTCCTAGGCAATGGGCACATGGTAAATCTCTGACATAGCCTACTATCCTACGGCTCTGGCACTAACTAATGACATGGACCTAACTAAATGCAATTAATTACGGATTACGCAATGCTTTATGAATAATACAGGCAATAACTGTGAACATGAGTAACCTGAAGGGTTTATTATAGTAAGTGACCAGGGGGTGTACCAGCTTGAGTATTGGATAGTTAGATGACGCTAGTCACAAGGTTAGTATTAAAAATGCCTAGGGTGTCAGGGGTTAGTCTACCGGGACAGAGATCACGCAGGCTACCTTCTCTGGTTAGGTGCCAAGATCACTCTGAGGTGGAAGCAGCACTGTGCCAATGGGACACTAGTGCCAAGGAGAGCTGGTGGCTCTGATTAGTTAATTGGATCTCTTCTGCCCCTTCTTCTTCGGGGGCCTCCAAGGTCTGGCTATGCCATTCCTAGGAGGTGATGGGGGCCCCGACTCTTGGGAAAGGCCATTAGTGCTGTCAGGAGCAGGATCAGGGGTAGCCCTAATAGCTACGGGCTGGTTCCCTACTTCGGCTGCTGCGACAACCGTCGTAAGGGTAGAGCCAGCATCTGCATCCCAGCCGGACAGTTCCTGGTTAACAAGGGAAGGTGTAACATCCAGGTTTGCCAGAGGGTCATCCTTGGCAGTGGAAGGAGATTGGGAAGAAGAAATCAGGGGTCGGAGACTCACAATGGGCAATAACTAATTCGGTGAGGTTTGGCGGATCTCCCGTAGGGGGATCCAGGTTATGGTTTGGATCCAGCACTGGTGCTGACTCAGGGCCAAGCACGGGGATTAAGGTTAGTATACGGATTCCGTCCGAGATACGCGGAGCTTGGCACTGCTCAGTGCTCTCGGGGAGGACTGGCAGAGGATTGGAGTCAGGAGTGGCTGACGAGGGACCCCAGAGTGCAAGACCCCTCGGTGTACCCGAAGTAGTAGGGGACAGAGATTCCTGTCTTGGGTGGGAGGCAGAGCCTCTTGAAATTGGTGTGGCACTGGTATCTGCTGCGGCTAGCTTGCTGGGGCACCTTACCCAGTTTTTGGAGTGCCCTCTTGCATTGCAGGTCCTGCAGCGGTACCGGGTGAGATCTCTTCAGACGAGGCCAGAAAGTAAAGCGGAAAGCCGGGCGGTTGGTACCATGGGTTTCCCACTGTTACCAACCACCTTCCCAGCTGGTAGTAATACCAACACATGCCTTGTAAGTCTTTAGCGGCCAGTTCAGCTCCGCCGAAAGTATTCCCCATATAAGTAAAGGACCAAGGGTTTGTATCTGTGTAGGAACAACTAGCGATTTTTGTATGTTACGGCCAGCAGGAAACCCGACTTTTGCTTCTCCCCACCCAAAACCCCGGTTCCCAACAGGGTCCCCCTTACCGTTTATTAGTTTTTCTGTTGCTTTTTCTTTGGGCAACACCGACAAAAGCACGCTTTCATTACCTTGGGCAACACCGACAAAAGCACGCTTTTCGTTACCATCATGAAGACGGGGAACAATTTTTGGAACAGTTCCAACTACATTTTTCTAAAGTAATTATGTATTTTCATGTGTGTTTTAATGTGTTCTGAATGGTTATGATAGTAATACATCGGGGAAATGAGTTGTTTTTGAGTTACTAGCCTATACACCCCTACTACATCCAACAAGGTTGGGGACCCTTTGGGAATGGGGGGGTTTTGGGTGGGGTAAATCACCATTGACACAAAACAGTATTTGAATTCATGAATAAAATGAGGTAAATCATAGCATACCTAGCAAGCCATAGTCAGGCAAAGTAGGCTAGTGTAATGTAGCCTAACATCCCTTAACAGCAAGGGGGTGGCGGAACGGCGCTACGCGCCTTATCCGCATTTATAAAGTTCCTTGGCAGGCTCGTATATACTGGCAAGAGGTAATGTTGCGCTGCGCGCGCTAGCCACAGGGGTTACAGAAGGTAAATCATGTTACAATATTTTAAAAACAATTACAAATTTACCTTAACTGGACGGACACAAAAGTTTTGATGGGTTATATCCAGAACAAGATGGTTGTGGCTCATCTACAGTGTCATCGTCGTCGTTGTCACCATCAGAAAATGATTCCCTGGGTGGTGATGGTGGCTGAGTGTCACTTAAAGGTGGATAGAATTTAGCAGCTTCAAGTAAAAATTGGTGTAAAACTGAACTGTACTGCTGCAGGTAACACTCCATGTTGTCTTTAAAAGTCAATGCATCGTGTTTCATTGTCAAAGAAATCGTGAATTAAGCGAAAATAATCACAGTTACAAGAAGAACACAGACTGGACATAACCTCACCCTATGACAGACTTGGACCAAATGACAAGCGAAAATGTCTGACACCCGTAAGATTTTCACCAGGTCACCTGACTCTCCCAGGCAACATACCCGCATTAGAGCACAAACTGTGTCCGTGTTAAAGTAAATAAAACACTTAGACATTTTTCGAGGATGGGGATTATATAAAGAAATTTTTCGAGGATGGGGATTATATAAAGAAATTTTTCGAGGATGGGGATTATATAAAGAAATTTTTCCAGGATGGGGATTATATAAACATTCATATCTCGGATATGGTGAATTTTCCCCAAAAAGCTTTCAGAGGCAAAGTTTGGTTATTTTTTTATGCAAAATGCATCTATAATACTATAATTATTATAGAATGAGTTGGAACTATTGTAAAATAATGCCCAATCGTTTTTCGGCGCGTTTTCTACAGCGATTTTTTGGCGCCAAAACGTGGGGTCCGGCGCTCCAAGCTTGCCATCATAACATTAGGCATAACCAGGTAGCCCTATCAATGACAATTACCACCAGTTAGCTCGAGAGAGAGTTAGCCTAACTATATAGCTTGGCCTATAGGCCATGCTAACAGTAGCAGCTGGAGAGCGAAGACATAACTTAGTCGAATTTAGAGTAACTTACAGTTCTTAGCCTTTAATCCTCTTGTTATGAAGCTCTTTCCTGTTGACTTGCGGGAGTGTACACTACAGATCTAGAATAGACAGCAAGTCACAGCATACAAATACTGCTTTCGTACAGTGATTCATAGATACCATACTTGCATGTCTCATAGGTATCTTACTTTACAAGTTTCACTTAACACCTAGCAATGCTGGGGAGTTTTTCCACGGCAGATAATATTTAAAAAATCCGCACGTGAAGGTCTTGGCTCGAAAAGGATGCGTACACGACTTTCCCTCCTCCCGTCTGGGAAAGAGCAGCCGACGGTAGTGGAATTGATCTCTTCGCCTGTTGTTGAAATAATAGGAACCAATGCTTGTTTGGCCAATTTGGGGCTATTAAGTTAGCTGTTCCTTTGAAGGTTAGAAGCTTGCTCAAAACCTTCGAAATCTGGGACAATGGAGGAAAAAAGGTATAGTGTCCTAGTTCCAGTCTTGTAGGAAGGCATCTCTTGCTGTTCCTTGACTGTCCAAGTTCGGAGACACATATACTGGGAGTTTCTGATTCTCGTATGTGGCAAATAGGTCCACTTCTTGTTGTGGAAACATGTTGGCTATTGTTTGAAAAGAGTGGTTGTCCAACATCCACTCTGTTGAGGCTGTGGTTTTCCTTGGTAGAGAGTCTGCTATTACGCTGAGAGACCCTGTGAGGTTTAATTGCAGACAAATGCCACTTCCTTGCTTGTGCCATCTGAAGGATGGCTAGCATTATCATATTGACAATAGGTGAACGTGATCTTGACCTTTTGATGCAGGACATTGTAGTCGTGTTGTCTAGAACCAACAAAATGTGTCTCTTCGGAAGGTTTGAGTTTTTTGAGAGACGAAAAGACAGCCAGTAGCTCCAGGAAATTATGACAATTCCTCAGAGTAGCTGACCACCTCCCAGCCACATGACGATCCTCCCAATGTCCTCCCCAACCTGTCAACGAGGTACGTGTGTGTATTGTCACTCATACAGATGGAGGAGTCAGGGTGACCTGTTTCACCAGAGATTCCTTCCGGGTCCAAGGCCGAAGTATCTCCGCAACTTTTCGATTCTTTTGATGAGGTCGGTCTCGCATCTTTTTTCTTGCGTGCAATAGCCAGAATTTGTTCGCATCTTTTAGTTCCAATCTGAGAACTGCAGCAGGCCCATCATACATTCTAATTGCCATTTGAAGACTCTGGGCTGTGCAAGGAATGTTTTGAGGTTTTTCCCTATTCTGTTTTGAGTACTGATGGAGAGAGACAACAGGTCGTGATTTGTATCCCAACAAAGTCCCAGCCACTGAAAGCGTCTGCTGGGCATGAGACAGGATTTTTTCCATTTTGTTATAAAATCTTTTGACTGAAGTCTGTTGACCACTGCTCTTAGGTTTTTCAAGCACTTTTCTTGTGGGCCCCCAGATTAACCAGTCGTCTAGGTAGGCAATTAGTTGTATTCCTTCTTGTCTGAGTTCTCGAACAACTACCACTGCTAATTTTGTCAAAATTCTTGGGGCAATGTTTAACCCAAAAGGCATGACTTTGAACCTGTACACATCTTTTTCTATCCGGAACCCTAAAAAGGGGCGGAAGGGAATGGCGATAGGGACGTGCCAGTATGCATTTTTCAGACCTATAGAAGCTGTCCAGTCCCTTTTGGAATGACTGAACGTACTTGGGCACCGGTAGTCATCCGAAACTTTTGACAAACAATGTGCTTGTTCAATGTTGATAGGTCGAGGATCACTCTTTGTTCGGAGAAATCTTGTTTTGGGGACACTGAAGTGGCGTGCTTGGTGACGAATACATGAATGTTCCTCTATGGCTCCCTTAAACAGGGCCTTCTGCACGTAATATTCCAGAGAGGGGTCTGGTTTATGGAAGAACCCCTTTAAAGGAGGGGGAGATGAGCCCATTTCCACCTCAGCCCATTAAAAATAATGCTGTGTCCCCAAAGGGGACCCCCAACAAGACAATTCTTTTTGGTATCTGCCTCTTCCTCCGCCTTTGCCCTTGATAGGCATTCCAAGTGTTGCTTTTCCTTTTCCCTTAAAAGAAGGTTTTTGGACCTTGTGAAAAGGATGTCCTTGCTGTTGTCCCTTTGTAGGGAACTTTCCCTTCTGACCACCTACCTGTTTTTGAGGAAAACTTTTGGATGTGACTGAAGGTATATATGATTATTTTTTATCAAAGCGAGCCCTTTTTGAGTTGGGTAAAGGGGAATTTTGAGTTTTTTGTTTCCTGAATTCCCTTTTCCCCAGAAGAGCGTACACTGTACAGTTTCATTGGTGGGCTTGCTTGTTGAGTTGAGCCACAACAGACTCCTCCAACAGGTCCTTACAGAAGGGATTAGAATGTGATAATGCAGTCACATTGGGGAGTGGCTTGTTGGACCCCTATACTGTTTCCATTCACTCTTTTATGGGCCATTCTAGAAAGTCAGAGTGCTTCCCATAGCGTTCTTGTAAGACTTCTGGCCACAACAGCGAAAACTGTCCTGGAATCTTCTGGAAGCCTTTTGGTGGCAACTTCAGGCAAGGTGGTAGAGGTTATATCACTAAGGAGGCAGAGCCTAGCATGAACTTCTGTTGAGGCCATCCCCTCTAAGATTCTTCTCATAGGGGTCCCAAAGTGCTGAGTAGCTATATCTAAAGGGAGCTTTTTCCTTTCAAAAGGGAGTTAAAGTGTTGCCCATTCTTTGGTGGAATTTTTCGAAACTGGGATGACCGTAGCAAGTGGCTTTAATTCTGCCACTGACTCTCGTTTTCTAGTCACTACAAAGTTCTGAAAATCTGCCTTCACATGGTTAATTATTTTGAAAGTGAAGGGACAGAAGGCTGGGGGGCTACTTGGTGAGCAATTTGGGTTTTATTCAGAATGGAAGTAGAGATCCATTTTCCATTAACCTGGTAAAGGATGTCTTCTATAGCTTTTAATGCAATAGATGTAGGTAAGAGAACCGTTTCTTTTAGTGGTTTCTCTGTGTCTGGTGAAGGTGGTACCAGGCACAATTCTGTATTGGGGAATGCTGCCCTTTCTCTAAACCCTATACGTACAACTTCGATCATGGTTTTTCTCACATTAATTAGATACTTACCATCAGGAGAGAAAATACACATTGAGGCATTTTGCTAAGGATTATCAGTATCATTAGGGTTGTGTATTGGAACCCCTATTATGTTTTGATCTGGAATTTTGTAGTCTGAACTGGCCATTTTGTTGGTTCCAGTTGGAATTCTAACATTATACCTTGTTTGGGCAGAGTTTGTATCCACTCTCACTTTTTGGCTCCACGATGCAGTACTTTTACACTTTGGGGTATACATGGCCAACTTCATTTCCTTAACTTCCTGTTCAGAATCATGTATTATGTCCATTATATATTGTCAATCTGTGGCAAGGACATTGTTGATGTTACTAATAATTTCTTTACGGAATTGATCAAATGCCATGCACTGTGTACTGTATCCCATTTGGGGGAGCTTGCATAATCTGGCTGAGCATCAGCGACTGAACTGTAACCACCTGTTACCCAAGGGGCAGAAGCCCGGGGTGAGTTACTATACCCCTCCCAAAATGCAGTCAGTGCAATTGGGGTTAGGTGGATCCTAGTATCCCTGTTGGGGGAAGGATCCTCTTCAACCTCTAGAATTCCTTCTGGAAGGTTTCTCCCATGGTTAGCTAAAATCTGTGTCCCTGGTCCTTCTGGGTTCAGCAGGGTCATTTCAGTGGTAATGTCTACTCCATGTTCATTAGTAAGAATGTCACCCCCATGTGAAGGTTCCTCTACTTCCTCCGTGGGGTTATCATGGGAGGTGCTGGGGATTGATCTGTAATTCTAAGCCGGCTGTCTGCGGTGAGCTAGCTTATGGCAATTGACGTTTTCCTATGTTATTTTACCTGCTGAACAAGAATTTAAAATAATAATTTATTTTGTCGGTCGGCTGTAACTAAAATGTAATTGACCCTTGAAAACTGCACGTCTGTGCCAGTGGGTGGCACACAGCTCAAGGGTAAATTACAGTTTAGCAGCAGCTGACTGGCAAAATATTACCTTAAACTATTGTAAAGCAAGTAAAATAACATAGAAAAACGTCAATTGCCACAGTCTAGCTCCACTGCACACTATTCGAAGCTTTTGTAAACGGGAAACAAAACATTACCATTTCTGCTTTCAACTTGGGTGGCCTCTATAGGTCGCTGTGGCAGAACGGCGCTGCATGCCTTATCTGCATTTTTAAAGATTCCTGGCAAGCTTGTATGTTCTGGCAAGAGGTAATTACTTTAAATTCTTGTTCAGCAAGTAAAATAACTCAGGAAAACGTCAATTGCCAGTCTCTCGCAGCTCTCGCTAAGTGCAGAAAACTGGCAGCTGCTGATTGGTGAACCGAAAGCTAGAGCATTCATGTTAAGGCTTAGAATCAGTAGTACTAGTAATGAATGAAAAGTGCCTTTGGAACGGCTCCCACTATCCATTTATTCGTCCTTCTTTTTCGTGTTCCAAATGAATATATAACAGAAAATACAACAATAAGGTACCCAAACCTTTTCCCAAGTTATTTACCCCACCAAAAACTCTGAATTCCCAATGGGTCCCCCTTACTGTTAGCTATTCTCGACAGGGTTTACCACAGCAGTTCTAAGATAATTTACAGTTTAATTACATCCGAGCAACAAAATATTACTTTAAATTCTTGTTCAGCAGGTAAAGTTCTATAGAAAAATGTCAAATGCCTTAGCCTAGCTCACAGCGGACAGCCGACTTAGATCTACCGATTGATGTTACTGGGTTGCTGCTGGGAGCATACTACAAATTTTGCACATATCTGGGGACCGAGCAAATTGTCCTTGTTTTTTACAAGGACTATGTTCATGGCAGGTGGTATGGGCTGTACCCACTGGTAAAAAGCAAATGGAGCAATTTGCTGCGGAACACTTGAGCTGATGGTCCTGCATAATGGCAGCCCTGTAGTGATATAAAACAAGTTGTTATTAGAAGCTAGCTAGTATTAATTGTTTTTAAATGAGGGACACTTTTGCAGTTCCTCATATCTAAAATATCCCATCTTACAGGTTAACTTGATTACAAGTGAGTACAGTAGTTGTAATACATTTTATTAAATAACTATATGTTAACTTGTACCCTCCAAGGTTTAGGTTAGACTTACACCCATATACTTATACACTGTTAGTCCTTTTGTAATGGCTATATGAAATTTTAAATCTAATTGCCATGCTATTCAGACTAACTGCTTTGAACTAATTTGTTTAACCCAAGCTACTGTTTTATTTGGCTTAGGTTAATACTTGTGGTATAATCTCCTTAGGGGGTTCTCGCCTAACCTATTCTAGGCCACTGCCTATTCTAGGTTATTTGAAACTTAAGGATATAAACTATACAGAAAAGAACCCTCTTATACTCTAGTTTTCTGTTTTATGTGGCTGCAACTACCCTTTTATCTGATACTTGGCCACTGCTGTTTTAGGCTAATAGTAGGATATTCTCTTAAAAAGGGGTTCCTACTTAATCTGGTTAGACTATTGCCTGTTCTAAGTTTATATCACCTTTAAGGATATAGGCTACATAAGAACTCCACTAATACATAGCATCATAGATACGCTACCCAGTCGTAAAAACTAGGTTATTTTATTAAGTCTAAGATACTGTTTATTTCTAATCCTAGGCTATTTGGTCTAAACTACTGCTTAGACCAATGATAGGACATTTCCTAAATTGTTCTCTCTTAGCTTAGTATAGGGCATTGCCTAGTCCAGATTATTTTAGATCACTCTTAAATGTATAGGCTATATAAAAACAAACTTACTAATTATGTAACCTTATAGTTTGGCTACTATTTTTATCTAAACCAGGTTGCTGTTTATATCTAGTCCTAGGCTATTTGGTCTATTATATAAAACAGTAACTTATTAATGTGTAACCATATAGTTAGGCTATCACTTACCCTAATCTAGGTTACTGTCTAATCCAGATTAATTAATTCACCCTTAAGAAGATGGGTTTAACCAGTAGTCTTTACGTAAAACACAACTACCTTAATATGTAACCTTAAAGCTAGGCTACCATCTCATTTATCACAGATTACTATTTCATCTAGCCCTTAATAATGGGATGTTTCGTAAAAGGTTATCACTTAACCCAACATAAGATACTGCCTAGTCCTGGATTATTCAGATCATGCTTAAATGTACAGGCTATATAAAAGGAAAAGATTTTGTGGCCTGTTATCTAATCCTAGGATCCCTGGTGTAAACTAGGCTGCTGCCTAGGATCATAACAGAGAATGTCTTAAAAGGTTCTAATCTTAATTTAGGCTGCTGCCTAATCCAGGTTATTTAGTTCACACTTAAGGATATGTAATCCTAGGTTATAGGCTACAGACAACATCCACTATTAATCGAGTAAATTATTCTCACTGAATCTGATGTAGGCTACTGCCTAGACTATTGTAGACATTGTTATCTAAAAGGATTATCTATATCAATGATAAACTGTGGAGCATTTTTTTTAGTTAAAACATCTAAATAGAGAGACAAATTCTTCAAAACAATTTGTGCTTTTTACAATTAGTGATCAGCGATCGTAAGCAAGCACTGACCATGTGCTCGCAAGAAATGCCGGTTTCGGCTTTCATACAGAAATTAATTACCCATTCCACAGGTTAAAACTAAAAACTTTAATTGGAACTTACAAATAAGCACTTAACCTTCTATTTTAGATGTTTCCATGATCCTCGCTAGTGAAAACTGAGAATCAAAAAGCTGAAATACAGAGCGCTGGTTTTCAGTGAACTTTATTCTCACTTGACCAGGAGAGTAATAGTTCCCTGGTCTTGTACCAGTCTGTTTGTAGACGATATGGTGGATGCGCATGCGCAATAGTCACTTCTTGCAGATTTTGACGTTGGAAAACTGAGTCAGCTATGCCTGAAGATAAGGGAAAATGCCCTTTTATCTTTGAGTCCATTACGCACTCCATCATGTGTTATAGTTTTTTCATTACGACATAATGCCTGGCTACCAGACCAGCTAAAAAAGAATTCTTTGAGATAAGTCTGGCCACCATGGAGCCCTGGAAGACTATGCAAGGGTAACTCCTTGAGGACGAAACGAGTGACTACACTATCAAAAAGTTCCACGGAAACTTCCATCTTTGGACACGTGTTACTGTATCTGGGCACTTTGCGAGAAGATTGACAATGCTGAATTTGCACCGGAAATGCCCAGTCATGTTTGGACTGCGCTGAATCCAAAAAACACCCAAGCATCTGCTTCTTGCCCTGTTTGACTTCTGGACAACAGTGGTGTACTAATGTTTAATAAAACAGCTCGGTCACCATCAATGTGTCAACCGTGACACAAAGTACACTTATTCAGTCACTATTGGGCAGTTTCATTTTTCAGAGTCATTTGCAGTCGTGGAAGCTGCCTCTCCTTGAAACAGCAAAACTGCCTGCATTTAAAAATAATAATAATAGTCACCATGATTGTAATAATTATCAATAATGCACCAAGGACGCCTGGTAAGACGAACTTATTGCCGCTAATCTGCCCAGTATAGTCTATGTCCTCCACGAGTCTTTCGGGGCCCTGGGTTGGAATCCCACTGCTGCCACCAAATTCTGTTGTATAAAAAACCTACAACTTTATTTTTACTTACCCCTAAGATCTCCAATCGATAAGCGTGTCTTTCACTAAGCCAGCTTTGACAAAAGAAACTTCTCCTGTGGCAACTGAAAAGAATCCTCCTCTCTCTCTCTCTCTAAACTATTGTGTGGAAATTATTTTGTGAAGCTAACATGTAATTAGGAAAAGAAAATGCTAAAAACCACAAAATGAGTGTAAAGGATAAATGAATATTTCCCCCAACATAAACACCTTCTCTAACACAGAAATAATGAATGGGATTCTTCCAACTGCATTCTTCTCCACTAAGCCTTCACATAAACGTAATCCCTTACGTCTTTGTGCCATTAAGATGACCATTTCTCACTATGGCTCTATCACACGCATGTCTGTGTAGATGCGTGTCCACCCCAAATTAACCATGGTTCCATTGAAACATTCTGCCAAAAAAAAAAAAGGGAACCATCTCTGTTAAAAATCAAATATCACCCAGATCATCAACACACAGCACCACATGAGATAAATGTTGAATCATTATAAAAGAATAATCAAGTCTGTAAAGGAAGGCTCATAAAAATTAGTAATTTTGCTAAGTCTCTACTCATTCTCCAGCAAATGGGAATTCCAATTCCCAGCGTGTCCAATATTTCCTTTCCAATTGACTTATCGCAATAGAGTGAGCAATCCATAACAAGCCTCTTTGCACCAAGCATTTTTGTAACACAGGAACAGATTTATGTTTCAATTAACACATCCAAAAATCCGATTAGAACCGAACCAGAAAGTTCCATGGAAACTTCTATCTTTGGATATGTGTTACTGTATCTGGGCACTTTCCGAGAAGATTGTCAATGCAGGATTTGTGCTGGAAATGCCGTTGTGTTCAGACCATCCTGAACCTGAAAAAGACCCAAGTATCCATGTTTTGCCCTGCTTGACCTTTGCACAACAGTGGCGTACTATAACTAACTGTCTATCTATCTATATACACACAAACACACACACACACACACATATATATATATATATAATATATATATATATATATATATATATATATATATATATATATACCCCAAACTTACACGAGGTTAGGTTCCAGAACCCCCTCACGCAAGGTGAATTTTCGTGTAAGTTTGGCACAGTCTCTAAAAATGCTAATAAATGCTTATTTCGAAAGTTTAAACACTAAATATGACCCTAATCATGCTCCCAGATTATTGAGTTAACTTTTAATGAAATTAAAATTACTGTAATTTCATTTGAAAGTTAGCTTAATACATTACCCTTAAAAAAAGAAATAAATGATGTAAAAATAGAGAGTTGGAAGAGAATTTCTGTCTCACTCCCCTTCTGACCAATCTATTTTTAGAAGCCTGCTCAACCTCTTTTTAATAACTTCTTTATTGTACGTCTCTTTCTCTTTGTTCTGAAATACTTTTTCATGAATAAACAGTGTTTTTTATTTTGACTAATACAACTCTTAGTTATTATGTCTCTATGTTTTAGACCGTATTTGCCACACTAGCACATGTACACTTCGTAGATGGCACAGGTAAAATTAGATCAATTTAAGCTATCTGCTGTGCACGTAAAGATACACAGAAATAATAAGTTACAAAAATGTGTGAGCACTAACTATGAACGAGAGAGAGAGAGATAAGGGTTGTCCTTACTTAAGAGAGTGAAATTATTTATCAGTTATTATGGAGATAGAGAGAATAATGAGAGAGAGAGAGATTGTCCTTACTTGAAATATCAAGTTGAATTATTTATGAATTATTATGGTGACAGAGGATAACATGAGAGAGAGAGAGAGAGAAGTTATTCTTACGTTAGACATCAGAAGATGGAAATTCATTATTAAACTAACTTTTAAGTGAAATTAGTTACTGTAATTTCATTTAAAAGTTAGCTTAATACATTACCCTTAAAAAAAAAGAAATATTTGGTTAATGTAAGAATATAGGAGAGTGTGAAGATTAGTATACTATTTCTCTCTCTCCCTGTTCCACCGATCTATTTTCAGAAGTCTTCCCAACCTCATTTTTAAGAACTTCTTTATTCTGTCTCTTTCTCTTTGTTCTGAAATGCTCTATGTTTTAGAATGCAGCATTTACAGTTTGTAAATGGTACAGGTAGAATTAGATCAATTTAAAATTATCTACTGTACAGTTAAAGACATACAGAGAAACAGTAATACATAGGTTGTGCTAACTACGAACGAGAGAGAGAGAGATAACAGTTGTCCTTACTTAAGAGAGTGAAATTTTTTATAAATTATTATGGACACACAGAAAGAGAGAGAATTACAAGAAACCTTTGACCTCTAATCAGCAACACTACCCCTCTTGTCATGTTAAAGTGACATGTCTGACAGCTTTTGCCTTTGAGCTTCTTACAGAAGATGAAGGAAAAATATTTTTGTTTGTTTAAAATATGTGATACATATTTTAAATAAACAAATATTTTAATAATAATAATAATAATAATATTTAATAATAATAATAATATAACTGTAATTACAAAATTCATATGTGATACATACAAATTTTTTAATTACAGTTATATTATTATTATTATTAGTATTTAATCTTATTAATATTTGAAAATTAGTGCTTATTATTAGGTAAAAATTTTATTTATCATACAAAACAAATAAACATATACATGTACCATAAAGATTCTCTCATCTCAGTAAGAGAGAAATTATTACTTTTATTATTTAATGTTATTCAATTACACATTAAACTATAAAACTTATAAATTACTTAAAAAATTAAACATAAAGACTATTGCAGGGTTTCTCAGTATTTGCAAATGTTCGCATGTCTGTGAAAAACTCGTGTATAATAATTAGTTTGGTTCCAATGAAAAGTTTGCGTGTTTGAATTCACACTTAACTTGAATCACAAGTAACTTTGGGTATTACTGTATATATATATATATATATATATATATATATATATATATATATATATATATATATATATATATATATATATATATATATATATATATATATATATATATATATATATATATATATATATATATATATATATATATATATATGTATATATACTTGTTAATTTGCTTAATTTTTATTTGTGGCCTTTTAAAGTAAATTCTCAGTTATTTTCAATTTAATTTTCTTTTTATGCCACAAGAAAAGCTGGTTAATGTTCCTCTTGCTCCCACCGAAGGTTGTTATTATTTATGTGGTACCTTGCCCATGAGAGTTGTTTTTTTTTTTTTTCATGTATTTATTTGGCTGGATGCTTGTTTGGCGATTCCCCATTCATTGCCTCACGTTTGGTGGGGACTGTTGGCTGAGGATAAGGGCAGTTTGTATTCGGCTCCTTATCGTGGAGGTTTTGCTGACCTTACTCCTGCAGGACATCCATATGCTGGAGATACTCTGAAGAGTTTTATAGTCTGAACGCCTTGCTGCATTTTGAGGTCCCCTTTTCCTCTGTACTACAGAGGACGTTGCTGGTTTTTCTCTGCTTGGAGACGTTGTTGCGGCTCCGTCTCTCATGCTTACTGAGGGGCATCTGCTTTGCTTTGGTCAGATGCCATTCCCGTGCGTTCTAGAGGGCACTGCCTATGCTCCCCTGTATCTACTGTATGCCTTTGCATCCTTGGACTCACCTATTGCCCTTGGAAGGACAGCCTGTCTTTCCCCTCATTGTGTGTCTCTTCGTCTTGCTTACCTCCGGAGTTGTGAAAACACCTGATTCTGTTTTGATAGCCGTTCTGTAATTCTGTTGCAACGTGCTATCACCCTGGGCGTGGTTGATATTAATATTGTCAGTTTTTTTAGTGTTTTATTATGTATATAATTATTAAGGTTTATTTGTAAAATTTAGGATTAAGCCTCTTCCCCCCCCTCCATTCTCTCCTATTCATAGGAATAAGCTCTTCATTGGGTGAGTCGGTAGAGTTGTGGCCTAGCACTCGTTAGGCCCGAGTTCGACTCTCCGGCCGGCTAATGAAGATTTAGAGGAATATATTTCTTGTGATAGAAATTCATTTCTCGCTATAATGTGGTTCGGATTCCACAATAAGCTGTGGGTCCTGTTGCTAAGTAACCAATTGGTTCTTAGCCACGTTAAATAAGTCTAACCCTTCGGGCCAGCCCTAGGAGAGCTGTTAATCAGCTCAGTGATCTGGTAAAACTAAGGTATACTTTTTCGTAGGAATAGGTTGTTTTCCTTCCTTCTCCTGAATACTGTCTCTCGATCTATTGCTTGAAAGAGTTTATTTTAGGTGAAGGTTGTTGTGCACCCTTATCAGTTCTTTTTATGGGGTTTCATTGTTTTAATTTTTTTGTAATAATTAAGATTTAGTGTTATTTTCTGTGTTTTTGCTCTTTTGGTGATCTTGAACCCCTTGGCCTTAAATAATCCTTTGTGGCAGTGATCTTTAAAATGAAAAAGAGCCTGCTTTTGCCACTTCTCAAATCTTAAATAGTTGTCAACATAAGTTCATTACAATATATCTGTATATATATATATATATATATATATATATATATATATATATATATATATATATATATATTTATAAATATTTATATATATATAATGATGCTACCTTGTAATACATATATCCTCCTATAATTTTGATATATTTACTCTTTTTCTTATGTATTATTTGTATTAATAATAATTATTGAAATATTATATTATAGCAGATCTCAAAAGAATTAGTGCTTTAGATGACTTAATAATGTAATTTAGAATGAATAATATCTTTCTTGATAAAAGCTTAGTATAAGGAACACGTGTGTCCTGGTGAGAACTTGTTTCATTTCAATTGTCATCAGTTGAGATAAGAGAGCGCTTTGTTTTGGGTTATACGAGGACAGTTTGGAATAACAATTGCTGATTCGTTCAGGAAATCAACTCAGTTTTTCATCTTGTTTATAAAACACGTCAATCATAATTAGCCGATTGCAGTATGTTTCAATCGTGTAAAGATTTCTGTAAAAGCCTTGTCCCATACGAAAAGAATGCGAGTGATTTCACAAAGTTACATACATGGCTCTGATCACGTATGCCACTTTGAGAGAAAGAGTAACATGTCCAGATTGCGCTCTAAACGTTTGCTGGGAGTGACGTCACCTTCCTACTAGAAATTTCTCTTTTGGTATCTCGTAACCAAAATGCCTTAGCGACGTCATGTAGTTGTTTCATGTGCTACTGGAATTTTGAAATCTGTTTCATTCTTAATCTTGAGACCGACCTGTCTGGTTCACTCTCTCTCTCTCTCTTTCTTCAAAAGAGAGAAGTTATTAATTAACGCAGAATATTGTGGTCACTGGTGTTAGCCTTAGCTTTTTTGAGATCTGAGAGTAGGAAAAGTGTAATGGCACCTTATTAAAAGTGTGATTTGTGGAAAAGCAGCTGCAGCAAGTGATTTTACACAAATTTTCACAAACTTCTGTAAGGTAACGTGAATTTTACTTATTAATACCATGGTATAAGTTAGGGAAATTTTGTCTTACTGAAATTATTATTAGTAAATCTTGTGTATTTTTGTTTTTTTTCTGTTTGCAATCTCTTAAAATTTTCACATTTTTTTATGTTTGTGATATAACATTTATTTACGTACCATTTTAAATATTTCTTGGTAATTTAATATTACATACGTGATTTAATTTTTCATTTATTAAGATTTTCTTTTCAAATCTTAAGTAATTCTTGATAGTTTAAATTTTTCTTGATTAATTTAAATTCCTGATAAATTAAAGTTTTTGTGAATTAGCTTTGTTTCATAATTTAATTCAAGAATTAATTAAGCTTTGTGTTGTTTTCAAGTAATAGTAAATTTTTCAGATTGTGAATTCTAATTAAAAATTTTTAATTTAAAAATAAATTTTTGTATTTAATATTTTTAGAAAACAGTGTTTCATTTATTGACCACCAATGAATAGGATTAATCATGTGTACATAAGGCAAAGTGATAAACATGTTTTGTTCTTTCAGTTTGCTAAAGTGAATTAAGGCCAGGGCCACAGTTGAAGTTGTTTGATGGAGTGATGCCCTTTTACTCTAGAATATTTCTTGTTTAATTGTTGATACCTCACACATATTCTGATAAACTTAGGTTGATTTTTCAAGTGATTAATAAGTTTTCTAACGGATCACTGTTACCTTTAGAGTACTCAGTTGTGATTCCTAGTGTTATGAGAGTTTGGGTATCTGGCTGAAGTGAGGTAAATTTTTGAATTTTGAGATTAGTTGTGTAATAACCAGGTACTTGGTATGCATCGTGACAATATATATATATAAATATATATATATTACATATATATATCATATATTATATTATTTACATATATATATACTGTATATATATATATAAAACGGTGTCCTCGTTCAATAGGGTGGTGGCGATGGAGGAGGAGTTAAAATGCCACTACAAAGGTATACTGGCCCGAACCTCGCTGTCGAACACATGGAGAGTTCAAAGGTCAGGCCAGGTTAAGGACATCTGTTCTTGGTGGCGTTTGGAGCACTTCTCTCTCTCTCTCTCGATATCTGTTGCGTCTATAAATAACCTTTGGGGATTACGCATCGCGTCCAACATAGGTGGTGCAAAGGTCAATCTTTGCCATGTTTTCTATATAGGCCGCATGGCATCGGTTAACCCTCGTGGAGGGTTTTAGGATAGGGTGGGGCACCAACTTTCTCTTATTGGCCCCTCCCTTGCCCGTTGTCTGGCACCGTCGAGGAAGGCATCCTTGAAGGTCATCTGGAACAAGGCCTTAGGCAGTCATTTTGAACAGAGAGAGGGGTTAGGCTTAACCATTTTGGGGAATGAAGGAGAGAGTTTATGAAGGGGCAAGTGGAAACCCACAGTTCTAGTGATCAAAACAATTGAAATTAATTTTATTTCTTTCTCAGCTACGTTACAGATGTAAAAATGGACACAGGTGGTTCGAAGAGAGGTTCCATTCGTTGCACCTCCCCAACCAAGTTAGCATTCACACTCTAGATTGGGTGAGAATGATTACCAGCAAGCAAACTCACTTAAATACTTTACTTCTCTCTCATTTTCCTTTGGTGCCTTACAATTTAACTTCAAATTCTGCTTAACAATTAGCTTCAAGAGGCAAAGCAACACTGTGACATTTATGTTAACGCAGAATAAATACTTGCTGCTAGAAATGATGTATTCTTATCAGTAAATTCCTATTATGTTAAGGCAGCATTAATCAGAATATTTTCAGTATGTTATGGTACAGTTAAAACAATGAATTAATATTAGGTTAATTCTAGATACTTCATGCACTCTTAATAATCATCAGTTACGAATTTTGCACACATGCAGTTAGCCTGCCTTGGAGTGTCATTACAGTCAGGTAAGCGTGGCTTGGTTAGGTGTTTCCACAGTACTCAAGCAACGGCTCAGTGCCATTCGGGCACTACAAACACAAGGTTGCAAGTCTGAGACTCGAGATTTTTTACAGAGATTCACAGAGAGAACAAGTGACAGATTCAGATAATCAATGATTGTTAATAAAAGATGAAGATTAAATATGCTGAAATTACATTCCTTAGCCTATGGAAAATGACTAGGTTCATTCTTTAGCCCAAGGAGGCAGCAAAGGTAGCCAGAGGGCACGGCTCCTCTAGCAGGATCATTTGCCAGCATCTATGATAATGGCACTGTACCAAGTTGGCACTCATATAATAATAACTAAGGGTGATGGCATATTGTATTTTAAATGCATCATGATGTGATAGGCATGAAAGGGAAGTCATAGGACTTATACAGTTGGCATATCAGTCAATGGCACTCTGCATTGGCAGTGGGGATTAAGGTAAAATGGGCTTGGTAAGGCATAAAATAAATGCGAGTAATAATCAAAAGTAAGGAAGGGAAATGTTAAAGGAAAAGAATAAGGGATAGAGTTATAAAGGAAATAAATAGGCGAAGGACCCTGACATCCTCTTCTGGATAGAGGTACCAAAGTCTTCATAGAATAAAGGGATGACACTGTGCCATTTTGACGTGGGTGCCAGGAGAGCTCTGGGGCTCTCTTTAAGCTACCTGGAATTATCCACGGCCGTGCTACTTCCTCCACGGACCTCTCTTACTTTGATTTTCCCAACAGTGTTTGGCAACTGCCGACATCTGATTATAATGCCTTTACAGGATTTGCCAGTTTCGCCATAGTACCCATCTTCACAGTCTAGACACGCTGCCATAAGGCATTATAATCAGGCGTCGGCAGTTGCCAAACACTGTTGGGAAAATGACCATAAAACAGACTGGGAAAATATGAGTTTTCTGTACAGGAACACCAACAAAATGGCCAGACTAGTTGTAGAGAATGCCTTCATAACGTGCGCTAACAACACAATGGCAGGGAACACCGGAAACGGCTTTGAAGACAGCATATCAAGAAAAATCGTACATTCCACAGTAGCAAGGAAACGAAGGAAAAACGCAAGAGGATGCACGGGAAACGAACACCTGGATGAAGATGCAGGCAGAGAAAGGCCAAGGTCACGAGGGGGTGGGGGTCACACAGGAGGAGTAAGGCAATTATAGGATTAAAGTACCCAGCACACAGACATAAATACAGCTGGACTACGCGTCTGGTCATTGTATGGATACTTGATAATGAGGACTGTTTGTCCAAGAAAGCTTGTAACTTTTTCTGAATAAATATTCCATTAGATACCATCCAGTTTGAATGAGGTCCTGTATATATATATATATATATATATATATATATATATATATATATATATATATATATATATATATATATATATATATATATATATATATATATATATATATATATATATATATATATATATATATATATATATATAATCTATATAATATACAGTATAAACATGTACTGTGAAAATGACAAGAGGTACCTGCAGATAATGTGACATCTAAAGAAGTTTAGGGCTCCTTTGGAAAATGAAAAGTGAAAAAGTCCAGTTCCATAAGGAATAGCAAGCAACTTGCCATACACAACTGGAGAATCAGTTATCAATAATGCTGCATAAGAAGAACGTATGTAAACATCAGTAGGTTTATGAAGAGTAGGAAGAGAGTACTACAGTAATAGTATACAAAGGAAAACTGGATGCATTTCAGTGTGAATAGCAAGATTATTATTATATACTTTAATCTGATCGCTGGGATATTTATCTCTCAAAAGGCTGGACATGCAAAGTAAGAGAAATAACATTACTAAAGGAAGCTTTGGAAATATCTAGGAAAGTGCTGCTGGAAAATTGTGTAAAATTGTCAAAATAAAAATCAAGTTAACAATGACTGGACAAAAGTCTGCAGAGAAAATGGCCATGTGGATGGGGGATTAGTTATTTTCTATAGGTATTGGAGCAAATAGTGAAGTAAGGGCAGAGGACAATGTTGTGGTGGTGTGTTTGAGTAGGCCTTGAAAGTACACATTTTTGCTAACTGGAAGGTAATTAAGAGGGTAGTGAGAGAAATAGTAAGAACAGTCCTGATGAAAAGGTGACAGACTACTAATCTACAGCTGAAAACATATCTAAGTAAACACAGCAGAAATCTATGGCAGACTTGCAAGGTTTGCAATGCTTTAAAGTACTATAACAAAAATATACTGGGATTCATGGGAAAGGTGTGCTGGGAAGTCACTAATTACAAAGGAGAAAGTTACTGTGAGATGTAATGCCCATATGCTGTAAAATAGGCCATCTCAGCGATACAGATGATTTCATCATCTATTAAGAGAAAGAGTTGTTGTCTTGAATATAGCATATATGGAAGATGCAGGACTAACACCAGTACAAAAAACTGTGGAGAAAGTGAATACAAGCAGCTCTGGACCACATGGGAATTAAGGCAGAAAGTACACAAGAAAGCAGAGGGCAGAGAACTCAGCTTCCCTTTAATCCTCAGACAGAAAACTTGAAGCGAAATGATGGTGGTGATGATTTTAAGAGCCTTCTGAAGTGAAGCGATATTTTCCTTGTCTTTCAAGCTTTTTTAACAGTATTCCATTATCAGCTAATATATGAGAGATATTGTCAACTACATCCAAACCTGGAAAACTTCAACTTGGTCTGCCAAAGATGAGGTCAATTACTTCTTTTAGCTTAATATTCAACTTAATAAAATTTCTCTCCATACACCTGTAAAAACTATTCTGATCTTGGGCTGTTTATCATGGCAAACCCTTCTACATGAACTGTCAAACTATGACTGATCACTGGTATGGATTTTGATAAGTTTCCCCTGGAATGGACAAACTAAAATTTGTGATAATGTCAGATTTAATTTTTTTTATGAGAAGAGGGTGAACAATTTTCATGCATGTTCATAGCATTAAAATCCTATTCTACAGTTAAAAAAAAAAAAAAAAAAAAAAAAAAACTTCAGCCACAGAGGTTTTGAAGTTGTATTACTCTTTGCATTTGATCCTGTAAATAGTACTTCAACAGCTTGAGAATGCGAATAATCATGAAACACTGAGAAGTTACTGCTATACCAATGGCAACTAAACTGTCCTTTGTTTATTTCAATATGCTCCTGGCCCTTTCCCAAATATGAGGTGAACCATGTAATGTAAAAAAATAAGACTGAATAATATTGAAATTTATTTTTTGTTATAAAATATACAAATCTTCACATAATAATGCAATACAGATTTTTGTACCACTGACTGGCACTCTTCCTTAATACTGAAAAATAAAAAAATGACCGAAGAAAAATAAATAATTATGATACACAACAACAAAGCATTCAAACCCATATCATTTCATTTGTACATTCTCTGAGTTGTCTTGCATCAGTCATTGGAGTCTGAAACAATCTAAAAAAAAAGGCATATTCATATAATATAGTAATCACTCATTTACAGAGCTTACTTTTATAGGCATTTAGGCAGAGAGCAGAGGCTAGTATCATCAAATGACTGTTGGTGCTGAACTTTCGTAGTAGACACTTTGATATTACTTTTTAAACCACAACTGGGCAGTTAATTTCTTATATTCCATCTGACTAAATTCTAAACACCTAGAGAAAGTTCTGACCACATGAAAAATAAATGACTACAAATTTTATCCTCAAGATTATGGCTCGTTACATGTATATTAGTTTAACTGAAATGTGAAAAATAGAATTAAACACAAAGGACAGTATGAACTTTTTTAAAAATGACCAAAATATTGTTCCCATTTCTTATCTCTGATATGGGCTAAACTCATTAACAACCCAGTCTCATTCATATCCATCTACCATTAGTAACTTAAGTATTCTAAATTCCATTTGCTTACAGCCTACATAAAATATGAGGGTCACAATAGCAGTCATTTCATAGCTAATGTCTATGTTGTTCCAAAAGTATAAAAAGTTAATCATTAAAATTCATCATGTCTAACAAGTGCTTCACCAAAGTCAGTTGCTTGAGAACCTACAAAGACATCATATTTGTTCAAGATTTCTTCTTTTGTCAGCTGCCTGTCCCCATCACCATCAGCTTCATATATAAGATGCTTGGCTTCTGCTTCTGCATGGTTGTAATCGGGAGGAATAATCCAACCTTTCACCTGAAAAGACAAGCATAACTTTCCTAATATTTGATCAACAGCCTCTGCATTTTTGGTATAACATGATCATCTCCAAACTTCAAATCACTGAAAGCCCTGGAATCATATAAAACAATGTGTACCACTGGACTCTGCAGCTGCTGAAAATATGACAACCATAATCTTGATTTATTACAGTAATATCACATATTGTTAACAAGGAAGGAAATCACAAAATATGTATTTAAGAACCTCACCGAACAATCTAGGAGGCCTTAAAATATTTGATTCAGTTACTTATAAATGACGCTCCTCTACTTACGAACGAGTTACATTCCGACCAGCTGTTCATAGGTTCAACTTGGTATGCACAAAGTCAATACGTACAGTACTATTTATGCTTTTTATGCTAAAACCCAATACTAGCACTGTTACTGTATTTTATAGAGCACTTTATTAATAAAAATTATATATAAAACCTAACATTAAACAAATTATGATAATAACAGTGTAAAGTACATGTACATTTTTCTTGCCTTTGAAACTGGTGTCGTAGGCTTGTTGTAATGGATGATGAGAGGGGGAGGAAGAATATACCTTAGTTTTACCAGACCACTGAGCTGAGTAACAGCTCTCCTTGGGCTGGCCCGAAGGATTAGACTTATTTTACATGGCTAAGAACCAACTGGTTACCTAGTAACGGGGCGGTGTGGAATTAATGTAGGGGTGGCAGTCATCAACGTCTTCTTCGATTTCTTTGGGAAGGATTTCTTCATCACTTTCCTCTTCATTTTGGGAGGAAGCAGTCATTGGAGGTAGGGAGGCTCTTGAGGCTGAAGGCACTGGTTTAAAGAATTTGTCAATGGAAGTTTGCATTGTTTTTCTTTTCTTTTCATTGTACAGTATATGATATGATAGCACTGGAAAGCATCACTGACTGTTGTTGTTACTTTTGGGAATCTTTCAACATTGGGGTCCTGATTCTCAAAAATAGTCAACACTCTCTCTAGAAGAGAAAATCCCTCAGTCATCAATTTTGTTTCTTCTGTTTTTTGCATTTTTCCAGTTCCATCAAATCCTCATTTGTCAACTCCTCTGAATGACCGTCAAACAGCTCTTGAAAGTCCTCTTCCCCTACATCAAGTTGTAACTTTTCACTTATGTCAACGAGACTGTTAAGGATTCCCTTTTCCTTCTCTTCTTGATTAAACCCTATGAAGTCATTTACAAACTGTGGGCATAAGGCCTTCCATACTCCATTCATGTTGAGTCACTTACTTCATGCCATGCAGCATCAATGTTTTTTATACAATTGTAAATCTTGTAACCCTTCCAGAAGTCACATAAGGTCACATCTGCGTCATTTATCTTTAATGCTTGCCTATACGTATGGAAATAGTATTATTTTTTGAAATTTGCTATTATGCCCTGATCCATTGGCTGAATGAGTAGGGGGTAGGGGATAAATAAACAACTTGAACATCCGGATGGAAATCATCTAATTGTGGTGGGTGACCTTGGACATTATCCAAAATTATGAGAATCTTAAAAGGAATGTTATTCTCTCAGTGGTACAGCTTGACTTTTGGTATAAAGTGATGATAATCCAGTCCTCAAATACAGCAAGAGTCACCTAGGCTTTCTTATTGGATATCCAGATTACGGGTACAGAACTTTTTGTGATATTTTTCAGTACCAATGGATTTCCTGCATGACAGATGAGGAGAGGTTTTAGCTTCATGTTTCCCAAACAATTGCCACCCAGCAGTGACGTTAGCCTATCCTTCGCCGCCTTAAATCCTGGCATCATCTTCTATTCACCGCTGATATACGTTTTTTCTGGCATTTTTTCAGAAAAGGCGTCTCTCGTCTATTAAAAATTTGCTGAGGGGTATAACCTTCCTCATCAATTATTTCCTTAGCGTCTTGGGAAATTTTTCATCACTTCCTAACTTCTTTATTATTGCCACTTTAGTTTCCATCGAGATGGCTTGACACTTTTTAACACTACCATTTTCATCACTGGTCTTGCGCTTGCCATCAACCAAGGTATATAACAGATGTGATAAATATTTAATGATAAAATCAGACGAATGAATTGCTGCAGAGGAGATGAAGTCCCAGCACTACCATAGGTACAAAGAATCTGGGAAGCTACAGTGCTGTTCAGCGTTGGTAGCAGCAGAAATTGTTACTAAGTCATGGCAGGACCTCACAACAAAATTTGCACTTGCGGCCCAGAGTGCTCCAAACAAAAATTGAATTTACGAGCACGGATGCTGATATCTCTGAAAGGTCGTAAGTTGAAAGTTCGTAAGTAGAGGAGAGTCTACTATAAAACACAACCAACTTAATACTCTCAGTGGACTGTTTATTTCCTCGCAAAGATAGACGAGAATACACTGACCTGATAAACATGAAAAACTATACATAAAAGTTTGGAACTCAGAAATTGCAGTTCACGATGATGATCAATGTAAATAAAAATACAAGGATATTGTGCAAACAAATAGGAAACCATAATGTCACATTCCCATACAACATAACAAAGGACAACATTTTATTAAAGAAACTCATACCAAATACACCAAAATTTTACATTGTTACACAATTCTTACAAAAAACAAAATTTGTAAATGATTTACAGTTCAAGCAACACAAATATAAAGTATAAAAGTTAATGTTAGGATTCATGTTTGATGCTGAATGTAGTTACTGTACTCTGTGATATAATTCATTTTGTGCATATCAGTTTGACACCTATTGTGAGACTAGGTTTGTCTTAGCTTGTAACCATTACATCCATTATCTTAAAAGACATCCCCATAATGGAACATTGCTTTGTATGTCTTGTGTAGTAAATTAATGATAGCACTTGGGTCTTTGCTTTTATATTAAATGGTCGATTAACCCTTAAACGCCGAGCCTCTATTTACAAGAGTGTCTGCCGTATGCCGGCGGCGTTCAGGAGTTAGCGCCGAAGCAGAAAAAAAAGTTTTTTCAAAAAATCACAGCACGCTTAGTTTTTGATATTAAGAGTTCATTTTTGCTCCTTTTTTTGACATTGCCTGAAGTTTAGTATGCAACCATCAGAAATGAAAAAAATATTATCATATATAGATACAGGTAGTCGTTGACTTACGACGGCATTAGGTTCCGACAGAGCGGTCGGAAGTCGATCTCGTCGTAAGTCGACCAACCACATATGTACATGTATTCTGTACCTACGTATATTATCCATCATATCTCCTAAGTATGACTAGCCTACATATACATTTTATATTATCCAAAAAATGTGCATGTATAGTACCTATTTTTACGTTTAGCATATGAAATCTTATCATGCTTGAACTCCTTGATTAATACTTACTTTTATTACTGTATTTAACATTTTTATTGTAGGCATTCAAACCATCTGTCTGGTCTGTTTACATTTTCTTATCCGCCATTTGCATTGCCAATCGGCTACACGTATGACGTAGTATTTACTTTTGTTTATTTATAGGTTTGAATTAAATACATATCGTATTTGACGGCGTATAAGATGCACTTTTTAAAAAAAAAAATGGCCTAAAAAATCCCCTCGTCCTATGTACATAATGTAGGCTCAAAATTTAAGAATTTTGGCGAAATTATACATGAAACGTCACGTAGATGTTGTAGCCTAGCGTAAAATTCGGTGTTATCCTAATAACCTATTAAAAAACAAAGTTTATTATAATTATATTTATCATTATCACACTTACCATCACCGCAATTACTACTGCTAGTATTATAATCAATATCTACGTTGTTATTATCAATATTTTCATTAAAATGTTAATATCATTATAAATCGTCTACAGCGGATCGCCGCATTCCACATTTATAGATATAAACAGTACGTGTGCTGCCACCTATTGGTGATTATCTCGAGAGCTTTGTGGATAACAAGGCTTCGTTCAGTTGGTAGTTGGCAATTCCTGCTAACATTCTTTTTACGCATAACAACATGGCTTCGATCAATTGGTGGTTGACAATTCCTGCTACCATTCTCTTTAGGCACAATAACAAGGCCGTTGAGTTCATATGCCGTAACTTCGTGCTAGCATTCTCTTTTAAGAATAATAACATGGCTTTGTTCAGTTGCTCACGAGACTCGAGCCGTTACATAGGAAACATTTTTATTTATTGAATTTTACCCCTTGATTGCATACTTTTATAATATTTAATGGATATATATAACATATATTACCGTAGGTAACATCTTTATTAATGTTTTTGTTGATTCTGGCGGTAAGAAACGATGTTTACAAATGAATGTGTTGCGATCTATTGGTAAACCTATGAGGTAGCTTTCAGCAGCAGACGAAACATTCGATCGTAGTAAATGGCTGATTGTATAATACATATTTTGATAAATATAAATATGGTAAATAACTTCTTTATTAATGTTTTTGTTGATTCTGTTGGTAAGAAACAATATGCATATGATAACCTAATACTACAGTTTTTACTTACCAAAATCATATGAGCATAGGCTAGGAAACCTTATTTTTTTCCCTCAATGTCCTGCTGAAATTGGGGTGCGTCCTATGCAGACATGCGTATTATAAGCCATCAAATACGGTAATTTGTTATTACATTTATTTGCAAAAAATAGAAATAGAAAATACATTACAAAAATATGAATCTTTTACCATTTTCAAACGACACAAACACACAATGCTGCCGAAAGCTGAGCATCTCTCGGATATGAGAGCGCTGCGGTAGCGGAAAAGTATCGTCTGACGCTGTTTTCGACGTATTTTAGCAAAATATAAAATTAAATATTATTATATATTATTATATTGTCGTAGCCGTCGTAAAGTCGGTCAGTTGTAAGTCGCATAGGTCGTAAGTTGACGACTAGCTGTACTGAAATATATGACAGCGTGAAAAAAAATTTCATATATAATTGTATACAAATCGTGCTGTGAGCAAAACGGTGAAGACTAATGACTTATTTTTTTTCTTTGTATTATACACTAAATTGCGATGATTTTGGTATATAATAAAATGTAAAACGATCAAAGCAACACAGAGAAAATATTATCACAAAATGATGCATGATTTCGTAACGCGCGGACATAAAAAAAAAAGTTTTTTAAAAAATTCACCATAAATCGAAATATTGTGCTAGAGACTTCCAATTTGTTGCAAAATGAAGGTAATTGATTGAATATTACTAGACTGTAAGTGTTTTAGCTTACAATTGTAATTTTTTACCATTTCGTTCGAGTTAAAGTTGACCACAGGTCAAATTTTTTCTATTTATCGTGATTTATATGAAAATATTTCAAAAATGATAAAAGCTACATCCATGAGTTATTTTTTTGTATTCTACATGAAACTGCGCACTTTTTCATATATAAAACTTTATGTAATGACTAATATAAAACGGTGCAAACGTTACGACAAAGTGACAAAAGAATTTCCGAGATGTTCGGCAGAGTTACCGCACGGACATAAAAAAAAAGTTTTTTCAAAAATTCACCATAAATTGAAATATTGTGCTAGAGACTTGCAATTTGTTGCAAAATGAAGGTAAATGATTGAATATTACTAGAATGTAAGAGTTTTAGCTTACAATTGCGTTTTTCGACCATTTCGGTCAAGTCAAAGTTGACCAAAGGTCAAATTTTTTCTATTTATTGTGATTTATATGAAAATATTTCAAGTAATTTGTTTTTTCCTAACATACAAACCTGAAGTTCTGTGCATAAAATTTAGTGTGTGAACATGAGTTGGAACAGCCATTTAACTTTCAGACAAGGTCATTAACCATCGATAGGTAGTGGGAAGCCCCATCCACCTGTCGGTATGCACTCCACTTTGCCTTTCAGGCCAGTTGCCCGAGTGAGGGGTGGCTCAGGTGGGCCATTAATGTCAAGAACTTCAGGTTTGTATGTTAGGAAAAATACAAATTGCTTTGAAAGTTCCCTACGGTATATCCCCATTTACGATGGTTCATTTTATGGTAAACTGAGTTTGTGATGGGGTCAGCAGTTCTGATCACATCGAAATTATGATGCACTACCAATACAACAATATTTTGAAAATATTTTTAAATTTCACACATGACGGGCACAGTCAGCAGCGTAGTCAGGTAGCATACTGTGTAAAATACGTTGGCCCGAGAGGCTGGGATGAGCGTGTCTCTTATCCTGACCCGACCTCACTCGTGCTCTCTGTCAACAAAGTTAAGTTAGGTTGGTGTTCATGTGCAATTTTTGTGTGTTTGTTTACATGTATGAACTGTTTAAAACTCAAATTACTGTAGCGTATACCAGTATGTCTGCCAAATGCCCAAGTGAGTCTCCTACTGGTAGTGCCAAGAAAAAGAGGCATTCCATTACTTTAGAACAGAAGATGAAAACTATTAACCAGCATGGAAGCAGTAATGGTGATCGCTTGTGACGAGCATCTACCGCAGTCAATGGTATCTACCATCATTAAGGACAAGAAACAGATAATGGATGCTATAAAAGCATCTGCTTCAGTTCATTTCACAATTATAACACAGAAGAGGACAGGGCCTTTGGAAGAAATGGAGCATTTACTGGTCACATGGATGGAGGTTCAGATACAAAAGGTGTATGCCACTCAGCCTCTCGACCATTCAAACAAAGGCACGCTTGCTTTTTGAGGAACTGAAGAAAAAATATGACGATACCCACAACAAAGATTTCGCTGCAAGTTCTAGATGGTTTCATTGTTTCAAAAACCGCCATAATTTTCATAGCATGAAAATTAGCAGTGAAGCAGCAAGCGCTGATGTCGAAGGAGCCGCTAAATTTAAGGATGCTTTGCATAAGATCGTCGTTGACGAAGGGTGCTTGCCAGAGCAAATCTTTAATGTTGACGAAACAGGAATGTATTGGAAGTGGATGCCTCAGCAGTCCTACATCCATAAAGAGGCAACAGCGATGCCTGGATTTACGGTATACAAAGATCGACTGACTCTTCTGCTTGAGGGAAATGTGGTTGGATGTAAACACAAGCCATTCATGATTGACCACTCTGCAAATTCGACGGCATTAGCAAGAATCAGCATACGCTTCCTGTCCATTACCAGCACATGAGAAAGCATGGATGGCTGCACTGCAATTTGAAGACTGGTTTGTGCATTGCTTTATTCCAGAAGCAAAAGATTATTGCAGGGAAAACAAGATCCCTTCAAAATTCTGCTGATTCTCGACAATGCTCCCGGCCACCCCCAGCACATCGGAGGTATTAACCCTTAAACGCCGAGCCTCTATTTACAAAAACATCTCCCGTATGCCGGCGGCGTTCGGTGAGTTAGCGCCGAAGCGGAAAAAAAGTTTTTTTCAAAAAATCACAGCACGCTTAGTTTTTAAGATTAAGAGTTCATTTTTGGCTCCTTTTTTTGTCATTGCCTGAAGTTTAGTATGCAACCATCAGAAACGAAAAAAATATCATTATCATATATAAATATTGAAATATATGAGCGCAAAAAAAATTTTTCATATATAATTTTATATAAATCGCGCTGTGAGCAAAACAGTTAAAGCTAACGGGTTATTTTGTTTTTCTTTGTATTGTACACTAAATTGCGATGATTTTGGTATATAACAAATTGTAAAACAATCAAAGCAACACAGAGAAAATATTATCACAAAATGATGCATGAATTCATAACACGCGGACGTAAAAAAATGTTTTTTTTTTCAAAAATTCACCATAAATCGAAATATTGTGCTAGAGACTTCCCGTTTGTTGAAAAATGAAGCTAATTGATTGAATATTACTAGACTGTAAGTGTTTTAGCTTACAATTGCAGTTTTCGACCATTTCGGTCGAGTTAAATTTGACCGAAAGTCGAATTTTTTCTATTTATCGTGATTTATATAAAAATATTTTAAAACTGATAAAAGCTACAACCATGAGTTATTTTCTGTTGTATTGTACATGAAATTGCGCACATTTTCATATATAAAACTTTATGTAACGACTAATATAAAACGGTGCAAATATTACGACAACGTGAAAGAATTTCTGAGATGTTCGGCGAGTTGCAGCGAGGCGTAAGGAAAATGTTTTTTTCAAAAATTCACCATAAATCGAAATATTGTGCTAGAGACTTCCATTTTATTGCAAAATGAAGGTAAACGATAGAATATTACTAGAATGTAAGAGTTTTAGCTTATAATTGCGTTTTTTTACCATTTCGGTCGAGTTAAAGTTGACCGAAGGTTGAAATTTTGGCAGTTATTGTGATTTATGTGAAAATATTTCAAAACTGATAAAAGCTACAACCATGAGCTATTTTCTGTTGTATTCTACATGAAATTGCGCACAATTTCATATATAAAAGTTTATGTAACGACTAATGTAAAACGATGTAAACATTACAACAACGTGTGAAAGAATTTCTGAGATGTCCGGCGAGTTACGGCGCAGAGCGTAAGGAAAAAGTTTTTTTCAGAAATTCACCATAAATCAAAATATTGTGCTAGAGACTTCCAGTTTGTTCCAAAATGAAGGTACATGATTGATTATTACTAGAATTTAAGAGTTTTAGCTTACAAATGCGTTTTTTGACCATTTCGGTCAAGTCAAAGTTGACCGAAGGTTGAAATTTTGGCAGTTATCGTGGTTTATATGAAAATATTTCCAAACTGATAAAAGCTACAACCATGGGTTGTATTTTGCTGTATTTTACATGAAATTGCACACATTTTCATATATAAAACTTTATGTAACGGCTAATATAGAACAGTGCAAAAATTACGACAAAATGGCGAAAGAATTTCTGAAATTTTCGGCTGAGTTACATGTGGCGTAAGAAAAAGTTTTTTTCAAAAATTCACCATAAATCAAAATATTGTGCCAGAGACTTCCAATTTGTTGCAAAATGAAGGTACATGATTGAATATTACTATAATGTAAGAGTTTTAGCTTACAATTGCATTTTTCGACAATTTCGGTCGAGTCAAAGTTGACCGAAGGTTGAAATTTTTTGTAGTCGACGTACGGTACGTCCACTTGACACCCAACAGACAATTTTAGTCGACGTATGATACGTCCAGTAGGCGTTTAAGGGTTAACGAGAACATAAAAGTTGTGTTTCTGCCATCAAACACAACTTCTCTCATACAACCCATGGATCAGGGCGCCATGGCTACGTTCAAGGCCTCTTATCGGAACACATTTACTCAGGCTGTTCAGGCCATGGATAGCAAGGAGAAACGACTTAGAACATTCTGGAAAGAATCCAATATTCTGAATGCCATTATGAACATCGGAAGGGCATGGAAGGAGGTAAAGAAAAAGTGTAAGAATGGGATTTGGAAAAATTTGCTAAAAGGGTATGTGAACTCATTTAAAGGTTTTGATAAGGGTGAAAAAGTTGTGCAAATTAACAAAAAGATCTTGACACTTGGGAGAAGTTTAGATTTAGAAACTGAAGAGGAAGATATCGAAGAACTCATAGATGTGCAAGATGTAGAGCTAACGGTAGAAGATTTAACTGCACTTGTAGAAGAGAGAAAAAGAGCAGAGGAGGAAGAAATTGAAGAGCCAAAGCAAAAGTTTATGACAAAAAGAATAGCTGAGGCATCTGCCTTAATTGACAATGCAATGAATCTTTTTAGTCAAATGGATGTGAACATGAAACGATTTGCTGAAGTTGAGAGAAGATTTCAAGACACTATTGCATGCTAAAGTCATTTATGAAGAACAAAAAAACTGACTGTGCAATCTGCAATGGATTACTTCTTTAAGATTATGACTCCAGTGCCATCGCCTTCCCCCATGCCTTCCACCACCACATATGAGCCTCGACCTTGTGCATCTTGTGACAGCTCTTTCCTCAGAATCCTACCCCCATAACACCTGAACTAACACCTGAAGAAATACTAGCTGAAGAGGAGTGAGTTGATGATCCTACTGCTTTATCATCCTCCTCCTCTTCCGATTTTTAGTTAGTATAAATAGACGTCAACAGCCTGACACTGTTCAAGTATGCCAACGATGGACCGAATCTTGGTGAGTACCCCTGTACAGTACATGTCTGATTCTTTTTTGTTATTCAATTTCTCTGTTTGTACTGAATTATCAAAAGTCAATCTGCATTGAACCTCCAGAATTAGCTGATATTAATGGGTAATTATACCATATCTGAATAGAGTATAGTACTGTATAGAGTAGGCCAGGCTACCATAGATGTATAGATTGTACCCTGTAGTGTACATACAGTACCCTGTTTGTACTGAATTATCATAAGTCAATCTGCAATGAACCTTCATAATTAGCTGATATTAATATGTATACAGTATAGAGAATAGTACTGTATAGTGTAGGCTACGCTACTGTACATGTATAGATTGTACCCTGTACTTTACATACAGTACCTAGTGTAGCCTGGGCTAATTTCAAGATATGTTAATTTAAAAAAACGATGGGGTTTTTGTAACCTAACCCCATCGTAAATGGAACAATACAGGCAGTCCCCAGTTATTGGCAGGGGTTCCATTCTGACGGCATAGTGATAACCGAAAATTGCGGATAATTTGGTGCTTATTGGCACCGAAAATTGCGGATAATTCAGTGCTTATTGGCACTGAAAATCGAGGATAATTCGGCGCTTATTGGCACCAAAAATCATGGATAATTCGGTGCTTGTTTGCACTGAAAATCGCAGATAATTCGGTGCTTATCGGCACCAAAAATTGCGGATAATTAGCCACTTGTCGCTGCCGAAAATCACTGATTTTCGGTTATTGGCGCCTCTCTTAGGTATGTATCAGTGCCAATACCCAATTATCGGTGCCGATAAGCTGTAAACTGCCAATTGTCGTTGCCAGACAAGCCCCATAAAACCGAGTCTGCTGATAACTGGGGACTGCCTGTACCTTCATTTGTTCCTCCACAAATACAAACTTTTGTTCTTTACACAGGAGACTTACCAACTGGTGGGAAGAATCTGGGTACCCACTGAAACAACTAGTTGGTTCTACCCATCTTGGAGGTACCTCCCTAGTCTGGAGAAGGACAGGAAGGCACCCTGCACCTCTAGGTTGTTGAACATATGGGATGTTGCAACAGCTAGACTTCTGGGCATAAAGTAACGAGTTCACGCTTCATTACCTGGTGAAGACTGAAAGAATCAATGTGTTAAGGCTGAAAGAACCAGTATGTGTCGTAGAAAATACGTGCTATTAAAATCAATGGGTTTGTTTCATTGCTTGTCCCTCTCTCCCCTTGTCCAGAGATAGGGTGGGAACTTGCATCCAACCAATCTACAACCAAAAGATGATGGACTGGGTGCCCTGTCAAGTAACTCGCCTGCAAACCTTGTCCATCCAGCACATACTGGCTTTGCAACTTGACTCTCTGTCCTAAGAGAGAGACAGGAGAAAGGAAAAAGGAGGAGACTAGTCACTCTCACACTCTCTCTCGCTCATCGAATACCTTAGATGAGATGCAACCTGTCTCCTTACGGGAGCTAGGTGAATTACACAACTTTTTGGGCATCCAACACAGGACCCAAGGAAAAAGTATACAAGGACTTGTGGGCAACATCCCAAAGATAGAACGAGGTGAATGTGGTCTGGCATGATCCTATCCCTGGTCATAACACCTGTCGAACTGCCAAGTTCTTTCGGAATGCTAATACCTCAGGTCGTAACACCTGTTGAACTCCCAGGTACTTTCGGAATGCCAGAGTCAAGCTTTGCCCTGACCTCATGAGCTCTTGCCCCCGGACTGTACCCCGCTGTCTTCCTTGCCTGACAAGGCATACGCCCACTCTATTGTCTCACTTAGCCCTTAAGAGATCATGTTCTTGTACACCTCTTTCTTGGTCGAGTCAGTACTAATGAAGAGGCTTCGACACTCAGCTTGAGTTCTCTTAAGATAGTACTGAAGAACCTTAACAGGACAAAGTAGCATCAACGTCTGGATCACTACCGAAGAAATCCTCTAGAGAGAATCGAAAATAACTCGAAGCTGATGTCAGAGACTGATGGATTCTGTCTTCGCTACAAATTCTGGGAAAAACTTGAGTGATACAGATCCCCATCTCCTCGAGTGTTTGACATCAAAAGAGAGGCCATGAAGATCACCTGCTCTCTTCGCCAAAGCCAGGACAAGTAGGAAAACAGTCCAGTCTTGAGCGTTAAATCCCTGTCTGAAAACTCTCAAAGGCTTGTGTGGGCAACGAGTAAGGTTTCTAGGGACGAGACATACATCCCAAACAGGGGTCTGAGTTCTCTGGGGGCATAGACTGTTTGAAGCTTCTCAAGAGCATGGAGATTTCCCATGAGCAAGACATCTACTCCTTTCAACTTAAGGATTTGGCCAAGGCAGACCTGTAGCCCTTACTAGCCAGGACAGAGGGAAGCTTCTCTCAGCAAAGAAAGACAAGTAAGTACGCTACCTGCTGAAAAGTTGCTCTGATTTGAGAGATACTCCTCTGACAACATCAACTACTGAAGATGGCCCATTTTCCCTGGTATTCAGCTGTTGAGGATTTCCAAATGGATCCAGAACTGCTTTAACCTCCACTGAAGGGAATGGAGGTGACGCTGCCCATGAGGGATCAGCTTCTCCAATGATTACAGGTGACCCATAAAAATCTGCAACTGCCAAGCAGGTTGTTACTGTCAGGACAGGAACTTCTGCCCTACCTCTCTGACTTGCTACTGTGAGAATCTGATGGAGAAACTCTCACTGCTGTCATGTCTATCAGCATGCCCAGGTACTTTACCCTCTGCTTGGGCTTGAGATCTGACTTCTTGAAGTCTATTGTCACACTGAGGTCGTGACAAACTTCCAGGAGATGATCTCTGTGGCAATGAGGTTGCCAACACCAGACAATCGTCTAGATACCTTAACAGACATATCTCATATGAATGGGCCCCAAGAAATAATCAGCATGAACACCAAAGTAAACACTTGGGGGCAGTTGAGAGCCTGAAACAGAGCACCCTGAACTAGAACACCATCCCCTTTAGGTAAAACGGAGGTGCTTCTGAGAGGACTGATGGATGGGTATTTGAAAATATGCATCCTGTAGGCCCGCTGAAAGCATGCCGAGCGAACTGTTTCCATCTTGAACTGGGTCTGGCCAATGAACTGGTTCAATGGAAAGAGGTCAATGGCCAGTCTCCAACTGCCTGCTGCCTTCTCCATCTCGGACAGGCAGTTGTAAAAACCTGGAGACTGATCCTTCACGACTTCTACTGCCCCTTTCCGTAGCATCGCATTCACCTCCTCCCAAAGGGCAAGGGTCCTTCTGAGAGCCAAGAATGTAAGTCTGAAACTGAACCATATCGAAAGTATGGGGTGGCAGAAACTTGAAGGGTATTAGATACCCTTCTTGAAGGACATCCACTACCCAGGTCTCAGCTCCATATCAATGCCATGTTGCTCAAAGGCTTGGCAACGAGTGCGGCAGTACTCAAGGTACCACTAGTGAGAGCCCTGTCAGTCCTCTCTGCTGCACAAGACTGTCTGCTGGAAGCTCAATGAGACTTCCTGCAGGGAAATGTAGCAGACTTCCTCTTCCTCCGCTTACTAGTATTGGAAGAAGAGGAGGAGATGGCAGAATCTGGTGATGAAGATGATGACGATGACTTTAATCTCCCCACACACATAGGCAAAGGCAACATCTGCTGGCAAATCACCAAATATACAGTATGTGAGGAGATAACAAGAAGGCGGGGACAGTTCAAGAGCCAGTGCACACCTCAACTTTCGAAGTGGTCACAGTCACTGTAGAGGCAGTAACAGGAGACACCTTCGTCACCTTCAGATGGTCCAGAAGGGGTGAAAGGCTGGGGTCCCTCAAGAGACCAAAGGAGGGCCACAACTCCTTGGGCCTCTCGTCCTCCACTGCACCTGGAACAAAAGTCAGGTTAGGGTTAAGCTCTTCACTTAAACCCAGAGTGTCCTTCACAGGAAAGCTCTCTCTCTGAGCGAAATGAGGCCCCAGGTGAGAAGCCAGGCGGGATGCCCTCCCACCTTTGAGGGCTCTATACTGGACGATCAACAGGAGTCAGCGAGGGGGATACTACTCTCTTGGGAGTCGCAACAGTGGGTGGGAGGTTGGCAAGTGGAAGAAAAGTACTGAAGATGACCTTCAGTGTCACTGGTGGAGTATTGCAATCTGATAACACCATTGAGACCCTCTTCTCTCTCTTCTTCTTCTTCCTAGCAAACTTCACCCACTGTTCAGATATGGCACTCCAAACATGGACTTGATTGATTGCACTCATGCCCCCTGCAGGAGGCACAGAGTGTGTGCGGATCTACCTCAACGAAAGAGAGACCTACTATAAGGCCTGTCCATCCCTAGGGCAACACCTGAAAATCTAAGGTTTCCACTCCAAGGTAGAAGGCTTAGGTGATTGAGGGGCTTGACTCATCTTTATTAATCAGGCAAATCTCTACAACCATACAAAGGTAATATACTCAAAGAAAAAACATGAAAGAAAGCAAAGGCAAGTCGGGCAGAGAGTCCACACCTACGTCTAAACACAATGGCAGCTGGAAGCAAAGTGGAGTGAATACCAACAAGTGGGCAGAACTTCCCCAACCTGGTGATAGTTAATGACCTTGTCTGAAAGTTAAATGGCCATTCCAGCTCATGTTCACAAATTAAATCCTACGTAAAGAACTTCAGGCTTGTACTTCAGTAGGAAAAAAGTAATTTGAACTATTTTTGAAAGAAAAATCTTAAAACTACTTTTGTTAAAAAACAAAACAAAACAATCTATCCCTCTAATGCAGCATTGTTACACTATATAAACAAACTAAATGCAGAAAAAACATCCAAAAACCATTCAAAGACCATGTACCTCCAAAATGTCAAAGCCCAATGAGCTTTGAAGAAGTAATTAAATCTGTTTAATAAAATCCATGGTAATGGTGCACAGGGTTCTGATTTTTTAAAAAGCCTAAAACATTACAGAAAACAAAAGGATGAACAATCTGTCCCCAAAAAAATAAATTTCTGCCAAAGTTACATTTTTATCTCTTCAAAAACTTGTTTTCAGTGATGAGGTCCACCATTGGTCCACCTTTGGTAATTTTTATTTTTTAAATCGGATTTGTGTTATCCTGATGATAAACAAATCAAACCAAAAACATATACTTGGAAGGCAACCATTACAAGAAAGAACAGCAGCTTTTAGATAGGAAAGAATACCTTTCTAAATTAAGGATTGCCTTCTCTCTCCTTTTGAAAACTTTCACTTCTTGACTTTGTGTGCAGACTACAGAAGTAGGGGGAAAGAAACTTTTAAGCAATTTTCTTTACAAATTACAAGACTTGTGGCAGGAAACTTCATGTTCTGACCCATCAATGGCTTGATGAATACAGGAAACAGATGAAGAAAGGAAAAAGAATGGGGTCTGTACGACAACCCAGCCTGCTGGAGAAAGAGGATTACTGTATAGATAAAAACTAGTTTTGACTGACTTTAAGCAGACTCAACAGCACTCATTATAAAAAGATTACATAAGTGCTTACACATAGAAAATAGCCTTGGTAATACAAAACAGGAAGTATTTGTGATAGCTGTGTATGGCAAACCTTAATAAATGGGTAGACAAATTCTGGGGGACTTGGACTAGCTGGGACATTTTCAATAAGACAAAAAGTTGGCTAATTACAAAACATCAACAAAAATGTATTGGAGCACTGAATTATCATAGTATAGTCTCAAGCTACTTTACTGAAAATGATAAATTATATTCCTAACAAAATAATTGTACTTACTATACATACTAACTTCAATGAAAACACACAACATACTACAGCATTTGGACACCACAAAATTATGACTTTCAGGTCTTCAGCCACTTCAAGTATAGAATGAGGTTTGTCTATTGCATAACAAAATATTTTTACAATCACATGAGAGAAATGAATAACTTACTTCCTCTTCATCAAGGTATCCATCATCATTCTTATCCCGAAACTGTCTAAACTGCTCCCGTTCATTGCTAACCCAAGCTGGTTCTAAATCATCAGGATCCCCTCTGTACATGTCACCTATGGGATCAAGAACTATGTTAAAAAATATTTTTTTCATACCACCAACAAAACTGCAGAATAAACTTAATGCTACCTCAATGCAATTCCAATGAGGATGGCGCAATTAAGACCCCACACTTTATCACCTATTAGTTCATACAGTATATTATATAAAGGATGGTCAGTATGCACCATGAAATATTTCATATAAATACAAACGTATTTAAAAACAGAAGATTGTAGTACCACACTTAATATTTATTTGTGCTATGCTCCTGACAGTACAATTTGTATACTTGGCCAGTTTTCTCAGTGCAGTATTACTGATGGTTTCATACTAGAAACATAACTAAATTTCTAAAATGAACCATACATTTTTGGATCAAGCAATAGTAATTCCTCGTTATATGAACTCTTATCATCTGGACATCGACATTATCCAGAAGGTCTGAAGCACTACAACATTTATATAAAACATATATACTATTTTAAATAACACTTTACCAAATATCTACACGGCTGACAATGCTGAGAGGGCACATAAAGAGGTAATGGTAATGTTTACAGTCATCACCACACTGAGAAAGGGATATTGAAGGGGTGGTAAAGCAGAGTATGCACGGGGTGGGGAGAGATGATGAGTGAGGAAGCCTTGGAGGGTCCCGTACGCACAGGAGCTTTTGCGAATGATATTGGCTTCTAAGCAATAATGTCATTTAGAATGTCATCATCTGTCCTTCTGTTTATGGCTTTGAATAGCCGAGTATTGTGGCTGGCAGTTCGGGGTAACTGCTTATGGGGTGGGAGTCTGCTTGGGAGCTTCCTTCAGTGTTATTGGCTTAAGAGCAATTTCGTCGTTACATAATTTTGAACATTACTTTTGAATGGCTGAGAAAGATATGTCATGACTATGTTACATTGGTTTTATTTTCTCATTTGGTGTGTGTGTGTGTGTGTGTGTGTGTGTGTGTGTGTGTTTTCTCCCCTTCTCACTCTCTCCCATCTCCCCACCTCAGATGGATAGCTTCAACAGTGACATTGAGGTTGAGCTCAATTTGCAAACAAAATTATTTTAATATTAAATTACGCTTTTCTGAAGTTGAAATACCCAAGGACTGAAAAACTTTAAGAGAGCCTTTGCCCATCAGTGTCTCAGTCTGTGTGCGTGTGCGCCTGTGTATAAGAACAAATGCACCACACTGAGGTACACTACAGTACACATTTGCTTGCTTTTCTCTTTTCTGGGTTATTCTTTATTACTATCTATATGGTATGGAATACAAGAATTTACAAATACTTACTCGTCCAAAAAAAACATCATAAATCAGCTTACAGAATCATATCATTGTTTGAAACTTTTGGTAAACAGGTAATACACTATAATATTAATGATTAACCAAATTATGTAAATCACATTTTATTAAGGATATCAACTTGTTTTAAAATAATCATGCACAACACAACAGAGGTAGTAAATAGACATTACTGCAATTGCTTTCAGAGGTGCAATTTACATGTAATTGCCAAAGGAACTGAATTTTTACAATATCAACCTAATTACATAGTTATTACCTGTCCATGCATTGCAAACAAAAGACTAGGTATTGTTTAGTTCATGTTCACTTTTTCGTCTATTGCTGACTGCTAAATTCAAATGTGTTTGAGGGCAATATGTATTGCATGTCCACACAAGGCCAAGACATGATAAAAGCTCAAGTAACATTTACATTTTGTTTGCTGTTTGTTCTCTGTAATCATTTGAAAATTGCATAATACCTGTAGGTCTATCTCTCTCTGCAGGTTTAGAAGCTCTTGTAATCAATTTGGTCAAATGTGAAATGTAAACTTTTCAAAGTACTGTAATGACAATTCCAGTTTAGCATCTCTCTCTCTCATAATCACAGGTTGGTTTTCCTACCTTACAGAACTTGGCAAGTGTCACCTTGTTTCTGTAAGTTTCTCATATTCAAAGTATGAACTCGATATGAAGTGCATGGTAAAGTTAATATTCCTTAATGGAATGTAATTAATATAATTATATTAATCAGTAAATACTGTATAGTGCATTATATGATTACCAAAGGTTTCAGACAATGATATACAATAGCTTCAGCTCTAGTAGTTTTGTATATGTACACAGTAGTGTGTAAGTTACAAAATAGGGAAAAGGTAAGAACTTAGGTTTTGACATTCATGCAATACTGTGAAGTCTATTGTTTATAAGCATACAGACCGGGTTACGTCGGCCTCGGCTTATGTCGTTCCGAGCTTACGCTGCTTTTCAAATATGTTAATAAAAAAATTGGTTCCAGGTTACAGAGGATGTTCAGAGTTTACGTCGTTTTCAGTCTTGCTTTGCAGCGTAAGTGACGGAACTAGTTTCTGAGCATGTACTGTACTGACTGATGAGTGACCTTCCTGGGATGCTCACGCGTAACAATACCAAACAAACCATCACTCGTGTTTGTCTCCATTGTGCTAAGCTGTATCTGGCTACGTTGCTGTTGCTTTAGCATGTCGTGCTTCGTAACCTTTACTAGGGCTCAAAAACATCAAGTTTCTTCATCTGATGGCAGTGTATCGAAGAAAGGAAGACCATTCACGATGACAATGGATGTCAAATTTAAAACAGTTCAGCATTCGGAGAAGGGAGAAACAAACACTGAAATTGGTCGTGCACTGGGCCTTAGTAAGATCATGGTCAGGACCATAGTAAAGGATAAAAAGCGTATCCTAGAGCACGTTCAAGGTGCTGCTCCCATGAAGGTGACGATAATTAATATGAAGCAACAAAGTCGAAACCTTGTGGAGAAGGAGAAATTATAGTTGATCTGGCTAGAAGACCAGAAACAATGTGTTCTCGTGAGCCTTAGCATGATTCAGGAGAAGGCTAGGGAGTTACATAAGACAGTAGTCAAGAAGAACGGGGAAGAGAGTGCTAGTAAAGAATTCGCAGCCAGCCAGGGTTGGTTTAACAGATTCAAGGGTCATGCTAATTTGCACAACCTTAAGCTGCAAGGCGAATCTGCTAGTGATGATCATGCAGCAGCAGACAGTTTTCCTATTGGTTTGGCCAAGATAATCAGAGAGGGAGACAATTGTGCTCAACAAGTGTTTAATGTGGATGAGACAGGCTTATTCTGGAAATGTATGCCTAGTTATACGTACCTCTCCAAGGAGAAATCAGCACCAGGCCACAAGTCAGTAGGGAGAGACTGACTTTACTTCTTGGGGTTTACCGACTTTAAGCTTTAGCCCTTGCTAGTATAGTTGGCTGAAAATCCAAGGGCTTTAAAGGGCATCTTCAAGAGTCAACTCCCTATCATTTGGAAGGCCAAGCAGAAGGCTTGGGTTACCTTGATCTTTGAAGACTGGTTCAATGATCACTTCGTGCCTGCAGTGGAGCTGTATTGTGCCTTGAAGGGTCTGCCGTTTAAGGTCCTGCTTGTGTTAGACAATGGCCCTGGTCACCCTCAGAGTTGGAGTGATATGAACCCAATAGTGAAGGTAGTGTATCTTCCACCCAATACTACATTGCTTTTACGACTGATGGACCAAGGAGTCATTGCAACTTCAAGGCCTACTACCTCAGGAGAACAATTCACAGAGCTTTGAGGGTCATCGAAGGTAACCAGGAGTTGATCCTGAAGCAATTTTGGAGGGCCTATAATATTGCAGATGCTGTGATGAATATTGCAAGCGCTTGGGAAAAAGTGAAGATGACGACTTTAATGGGCCCTGGAAGAAACTGTGTCTGCAGTTTCTGAATAAATATGAGGGGTTTGACAAGGCAGAGGATGTGGAAACTGTGGCAAAGAAAATTGTTGGATTAAGGAAGAAGCTAAATTTGGAGGTGGAAGCTGAGGATGTCATGGAGCTAGAGAAGCAGATGATACAAGAGGAAGAGGCATCAGTCCCAAAGCCAACGGTATTAAGTACTAAGGGCTTGCCAGAGGGTTTATCTCATTTGGAGAGAGCAATGGCACGTTTTGAGGCCGAGGACCCTAACATGGAAAGGTTCACCAAGGATTGAAGAGGGATCATGGATTGCCTAACTTTTTACAAGGAGACTTTAAAGGAGAGACAGATGAAGAAAAGTGTGCAGTCTAAGCTGGACACTTACTTCAAGACGAAGTCTCTAGCACCATCTGCCATTCCTAATCTAGGTACAGAATTCTTCACTTTTTTTT